>NW_009600561.1:0-27030 GCF_000690535.1 Cariama cristata
GGTGAAGGGCCTGGAGCACAAGACTGATGAGGAATGACTGAGGGAACTGGGGTTGTTTAGCCTGGAGAAAGGAGGCTGAGGGGAGACCTTATCACTCGCTACAATGATCTGAAAGGAGGTTGTAGCAAGGTGAATGTTGGTCTCTTCTCCCAAGTAACTAGTGAGAGGACAAGAGGAAATGACCCTAAGTTGCACCAGGGGAGGTTTAGATTGGCTATTAGGAAGAATTTCTTCACCAAAAGGGTTGTCAAGCACTGGAACAGGCTGCCCAGGGAAGTGGTGAAGTTGCCATCCCTGGAGGCATTTAGAAGACGTGTAGACATGGTGCTTAGGGACATGGTTTAGTGGTGGACTTGGCTGTGCTAGGTTTATGGTTGGACACGATGGTCGTAAAGATCCTTTCTAACCTAAATGATTCTATGATTTAGGTAGGGCTGCACTTGGAGGAGGCTATTACTCAGATCTTCATAGATTAATGTGATGTTCTGTGTTCTTTCTTTGTTGTGTGACCCTTGAGAGAAGGGCCGTGGGGTAAGAGCCAACATTTTTTGATTTAAATGTTATGGCCAATTATCTTACCTCTTCTGCGAAGTGTATTTGTGATAATACTACACCTTACACAGATGGAAGTGAGTACCCATTGGTCTTGCATCACCTGACCTATAGCATCTCTCTGCTGCAGTGATTTGTATGTCATTTCACTCACCTGAAGATCAGAAATAGAATATTAGTGACATAAAAATAATTTTCGGAGACTGATGCCCTCAGTGTCAAGCCTTAGATCATCATTTCAGTAGTACAGCAAAAAATGGAAATCTGCCAAAGTGAGTTCATCATCTGAAGTTTGTTCTTTCTATATTAAAACCAAAATCAAATTCTTAATCACTTAACACAGTTTCTTTCTACCTCTGTAGAATCCATATATGTTCTTTGGACATCCCAAAGTAATGACTTTCAGGGTTATTGACTTTTTACTTTTGTAGTTCAGTCTCAGGTGATCAGCGAACACTGAGTTTTCTCCAGTGCTTGAAGCACGACCTACATTAGAAATGGTTTTCAAGGACTTGGAGTAATGTCCTTGTTGGTGTATTGCAGAACTGTCATGAGCGAGGAACCCCTGAGCTGAAAGCATCAATGGCTCTGGAGTGTCTGTTGTAGGATGTGTATATACCTTGTGCGTATTGCCCTTCAGGGATTGTGTACAGTGACAAAGAGATGATGCTACTGGGTTGTTTGGTGCTATACAGTGAAAGTGCACAATATATGTTTTCTTTGTTGTGGTTGTTCAGGTACTGTACTATACTTTTTCAGCTCAGCTGTAGACTCTGATGTGACTTTGGACACATTATTTCTTCTGTTCCTTCATGACCTGTCTGTAATGACAGGATGGTAATTCTTCCTCTGCTTATTTCTTACTCAGTTTGTAAGCTTTATGGGGAGGTAATGGCTTCTTGCTTTGCATGAATATCAGAGCAGGGTTTTGGTCTCACCTGTGACCCTAGCTGCCATAATTAACTGGTAAGAAGTGCAGTCTCTGCTGCAGATGCTTTGCTTTATTTTTTTGTTTTCTTTCTTTTTTCATAAAAATTTCCAAAATGTATCAAAGCAAATCAGGAGAATATCAGCTGGTTAGTAACTATTAAATACTGGGGGCTATGATGGATTCTCTCTTAGTATGTATTTTTAAAAGGATTTTTCTGAAATAGTCTGATTCTTGAGGGAATTTGGTCAGGAGGTCTGATGCTCTTCATTTGCTGCAGAAGCTGAGGCCCAGAGCTGATGGTGGTGCCTTTTGGATCTGTGCCCTGTGAGCTGGCGTGCATGGCAGCACCAGAGTCTGGATGGGAGGGATTATTTAGCAGTGGTTGCTCACATATGCTGCCATAAATATGGGCTCAATTCAATGCCACAACAAATTCTGCTAACCTAATCCACCTAGCTACCTTGAGCATCAGAGTTTTGGGGGTAAATGAGAAATGGAGATGACTTGGCACAGCTCCAGAGGCATGCGAAACCCTCAGTATGTTGCACCCAAAGTACTATGTGAAAGGACTAGTATTAAGGTTCCTAATTCAAACATTTAAAATTTAGTAAATGCCTCCCCCTTGTGCATGTGCATTAGGATACAGCTTGTATTGTGTGATTCCCTGCTGTGTTTTGCAGAGGAGCAGTGTCTCGGTCCTTGCTCAGGAATGAGTAACTTCACTTGGGGCTGAACTGGGGTTTTGCAGGAGTCTGTGGCTGCTGATCCTGAGTTTCTGTTGTTACAGAACTCTGAAGACATCATCAATGACTGCAGAGTTACAGGAGGAAGAGGAAGGGTCTCAGAGATCTCTGCCTAATCTGGGTTGCAGTTTTTTTAGTTGCCCTGAGATTTCATGAAAAGTTTTATATTTGGGGAACTGACTCAGCTGATATTTGGGGAGTTTTAAAAATATGGAGAGGAAGAAAAAAAAACAACATAAAAATCAAATATTATCTGTGGTTATTTTCTTCTTTTTTTCTGGTAGTATATGGCACTTTACAGTGTCTGGGTAGAATACTCCTGTTTGTCTGGAATAGTCTTTTATCAGAAGGATACTACAAATATCTATAGAAGGCCCTTGGAAACCAGACTGCATTACTTCTGACAGAACAGTCATGTTTCTAGAATCCCATAAATCTCTTTAATAGCTGTAAATGTTCAAGGCAAGGGTGATGTGAAGACAGATCTAAGCCTGGCAAGCTCACCAGAACCCTCCTGGATCAGCAGTGGCTACCGGTGTTTTCAGAGACAGCTGAATACACCCAACCACTTCAGATGTTTAAGAAAACCCATGCTTTTCTGCTGAAAGTGTGTTTGAGTAACTCTTGTGACAGCCTTTTAAAACACACTAACCTTTAGTAAGAGCTGAGAGGGCCTGAGTTTCTCAAAGCCACTTTGGCTATAAAAAAGGCCACCTGGTAAAATGCACCTGTTCCTCACCAGCCGCTCTTAGCTGTGGCCCATGTGATAACTGTCTCTCAGACCTTTTTTTCTGGCCCATTCTCCTTTTTCAGTTTTTGTTCTTATAGTTAAATGAAAGCTCTCTGAACTGCTTTTCACTTGTAGAGGAGAGAGAGGGAGACTAATGTTTTCTGTATGCCCTGCTGTATGGGACTGTGACTGGCAATAATCACACAGTTTTACATTTAGGGGACCTTCCAAGACCTTGGAAATATTTTAAAACCATCCCTGGGCATCTTCAGCTCGCTCTGGCTCTTGTGGTGATATCAATTCCTAGTAACACAAGTACAGAGAAACATGATTAACATGCTGTGGCACAAATAGTGTTGGAAGCTTTGATTTCTGGATCCACCCAATCCAGAGTGCTAGGTGATATTTAATTTAACCGCATGTTTTTAGTGTGTGTGCACATGTGTCGTAATGCAGTGAAATGTCCTAATAAACCAGAAAAATATTTTGTGCTGTTTCTTCTACAGTGATCCTAAAAGCTGCTTCTTGTGGTCTGGTCCAGTCTGTACGTGGATTTTTATTCCCTTACCTTGCTTGGCTCACCATCATCACAGGTTGCTGATGACTGGGGATTCGACTCGAATGCTGAATTCTCTATAGCAGTTCAAAAATCCCATTGTCAATGATAAACCATCTGCAGTCATGTCCAGAAGAGAAGTTACGATGTGGAAATGTGTATTATTTTTCTGACTAGCATAAAATAAGCATATGAAACTTCAATGCAAACCCATTGTTCAGAGGAAAATCCCTCCATTTGCAGCAGGATGCCGAAATGATACGGCTGTTAGTTTATGTAGTCCTCTTCTTTCTTCTTTGCCTGATAGAATTGTCGAAGTTCATGGCTCTGCCCTTTATTCACCATTTCTACTACTAAATTTTGTGTGAAGGAAAAACACTGAACATGTTGTGTGTTTGTGTAGACAATGAGATTAATATTTACTTTTTTGTGTTGTCTAGCTAGAGAAATGTATTTCCTGTCAGAACCGTTTCCAAGGAAAAGCATATTTCCATTATTTGCTCATAATTTCTATTACTTTTACGTGACCTGTTTGCACTTCCAAATACTTAAAGGTAAGCTAGAGATCTTTGGTTCTCAGGGCTGAAATGTCTATGTGCTTATTACACACACACAATCTGAAACTTAGATATGTTGATAGAAAAATGTATTCTGAACTATAGATGTACTTTTTGCAGCAATACTTTAATTTAGAGAGTATACATTCGAATGTCAAAGATACTTCATTTTAAAGACATATTTCATATACCCTTGAGACACTTCTTCTGTACCTGAAAATTTCACCACAGTCAAAATGAAAACAATTTAAATTCCAGAGTACTTAATGTCATTACATAAATAGAAACTTCCAAACATCATTGAGTTTATATTGATTCCATTTTTCTGAGGATTATTCACTGCATTAAAACTTTACAGAAGAAATCAATCATTTTTTTTGCACTTACAAAGAGTCTTTTTTAATTAGCTTTGTTTTTTATGTGACATTAAGAAAAGCGTTCCTTAGCTGCTTTGTAAAAACTGTTGTGTTTTCTTACTGTGATCTTTTCACAAAGATCAACTGGGAAGGGCAAGAGTTAAACTGAGATGCTGGACTTCCAAAAATACAGGACAGACTTAAACACATCCCCTTGAGCTGTTCTTATCCCTTGTGTGCACCAAACTCCTACTTTCCTGAACTGCATAAAACCAGAAAAACACATTAATGAGCCTGTACCAGTACACATGCATATTTCACAGTCATTTCTAGTGGTGTATCTCATAACTTCAATACGAAATTTAACTTTATATCTAGCCTAATAAGTGGGAAAGTAGTATTTCATGTAGCTGTTAACTTGTCTAATGCATGGTGACACTGCAGAACTTGCATGGCAAGCTGATCAGGTCTATTTTGCAACAGATTTATCTTTTCCTATCCCATCCCCTCCACTCCATTTTTTTGCTTCTGTGGGGCATTTAGTCTGTTCAGAGATAAAGAACTGCATAATTTAGGAAAAAGGAGCCTTGATGAGAAGCCTCATCTCTTAGCCATGTATCAGACAAGATGTTGCTATCAGATCTTATCACTAGATAGGAGAGGCATCAGCACAAAAGTAAGTCTTTGTACCCCTGGACCTCTGTGTTAGGAAGTATTTATGCAAGAATTAAGCTTCTGCTGCAGTGAACAGAGCTAATGCCTGTGTTTCCATTTATTCAAAAAGGGGCTTCTTGCGATGCTCACATCCTTGGGGAGGGCAAGTGAGAGTCACTAGCAGCCATTCTCCTGTCTTTAGAGTTGGGCTAATTATATTATTGCAAAAAACTGTAATTACATATAAATCATTCCAGCCAGAGTTCAGTCCAGTTGCAGTAAGAAGCCAGATGACTTTGTCCTGACCTTTGGTAGTCTCAAATATGTGTATATTTCTAATAAAATAAAAAAGATGCCCATATAGGCTTTTGGCTGCTTAACATATAATTCCTATTTCAGTAGAACCCAGAAGCAGTAAAGTATTAAAAGGGCTCTACTCTATTTTTTAGATAAATGGAATTGTCCTTTTTTTTTTTTTTTTTTTCCCCTAGGCTCAAAATTCGTTAATAATAACTGTCAGCACCAAGATTTCATAGCTCACCTTGGCTGAGAACAAGAAACTCCAGTTTTTTGGAGGTCTGTAAAAATGATGCGAATTTGTCAGAAAATTCTTTTTCTAAGCATTATAAAATTGCATTATTGTTCCCTTTGGATGAAATTTTTCAAATACATTATATGAAATTATCTTAATGGTTCATGATATAATTACGTATCAAAATGAATAACTGAATATAGCTCATTCTGGGAATCCCTCTTGCTAGAACTCAGTAACTCACAGCCAGAAGAACAAACTTTACAATTTCTTTTTAATCATGGTCTACTAGCACCTTTAGCCTAGATGCTGCAAAATGTATCTTTCTGCATCCTATTCAATGACTTTCTTAAACTGTTATCCTAAATTTTACACTCTTAAAAACAGAAGAGAATTTTCACTAGTTTATCTGTGTCTTGCTTTTTTCGTAGGCAATCCCATTCTCTTCTGTGATTTTTAAATGTTGTGTGTTCCATCACTCATTTTGCCACTGCCAATGTTCTGGTTCCAGTTCCAATACATATGGTTTCCAGTGCTAAAATTATATATTTCATTTGATTGACTGTTAACACTAAAGAGTTGAGTGATAAGTTGCCTACTTCTAAACTTTAATAATATCCCTTTGACAGAATGTTGTTTGATACGATGAAGCATTGTTCTTCCATCCTGTACAACAACAGGACCTGAAGCAACAGTTTCTGTCATTTTACGAAATACTAGGGATACGTTTTGTGAGATCTCCTTCTCTGAAACATGCTAAGATCTGTTTTATTGGGCAGCCAGACAGCTGACTTTTACTTTGTCCATGGACTCTATTGTGTATGTTTTCTAAGATAGAATAATATAGATTGTGCAATAAGGAAAACATTTTACTAGTTGGATGCTTTCAGATATAAACAAAAAAGTCTGCTCTCTCTAAAGCATAGTGTAATTTAATTTTGCATCAGAAACAGTATGGACAGCAGGACCAGGGCAGTGATCATTTGCCTGTATTCGGCACTGGTGAGGCCGCACCTCGAGTGCTGTGTTCAGTTTTGGGCCCCTCACTACAAGAAAGACCTTGAGGTGCTGGAGCGAGTCCAGAGAAGGGCAATGAAGGTGGTCAAGGGTCTGGAGCACAAGTCTGATGGGGAGTGGCTGAGGGAACTGGGGTTGTTTAGCCTGGAGAAAAGGAAGTTGAGGGGAGACCTGATCGCTTTCTACAACGATCTGAAAGGAGCTTGTAGCGAGGTGAAGGTCAGTCTCTTCTCCCAAGTAACTAGTGACGGGACAAGAGGAAATGGCCTCAAGTTGCACCAGGGGAGGTTTAGATTGGGTATTAGGAAGAATTTCTTCACCAAAAGGGTTGTCAAGCACTGGTACAGGCTGCCCAGGGAAGCGGTGAAGTCACCATCCCTGGAGGTGTTTAAAAGATGTGTAGGTGTGGTGCTTAGGGACATGATTTAGTGGTGGACTTGGCTGTGCTAGGTTTATGGTTGGACTCGATGATCTTAAGGGTCTTTTCCAACCTAAATGATTTTATGATTCTATGATTAATTCTTCATTGTGAATAAAAGATTTTTCTACAGTAGCAACAAGATGTTTTACACAGTTAAAATAATTTAATTGCAGGCAAATTATCTGATTTTTTTGTTTGTTTGTCCTTTCATGTTTGCAGATACTGTGCTGATTTAAGATTCATCATGCACTGCAGGACAATAAAATGTCACATCTTCCTCCCAAGTAAAATATGGCAAAGATCCATTTTTTACTAAAGTCTACTGAAGTTTTTGAGACTGAAATAACATAAGGAATTCAGTAGCTACATTTCAACTTTTTTTGCAAATTTTCATAATTAACTTCTCATCACATGGTTGAAGGATAGGAATGAAGTAATCTTGTCTTAGCTGCTAGCATGTGTATCTTAAACTTTTTTGCCTTTCTGTGGACAGTTTTTACAACAGATCCCTTTTTAGTTGCCAGCTCTGACAGCCTCCAATGCTGTAATCATGGCTGTAATATTAGAGATCCCCAAGAATCCGAACCACAGCTGTGCTCTGATAGCTGACTCCTATAAACATGCTTGCAAGAGACACCAGAATCTTCAGGTGGCACCTATGGAAATTAGTGGATGTTTCAGATGAGCACCAGCTTGTACTTACACAGCGGCAGATGCAGTACCTGCTCAAAATCCATTGTTGATGTTGGTAACCTGTTATTTTAGAGAGTCAGATCTCAGTGGTGTGTCCTGAAAAATAGGAGAGCTCTGAAAGAGAAGGTGGGAGAGCAGCACCTGCCTGGTATTTTCAGGAGAACTGGTTTCCATCTAAATGCCCTCCTAGCAGCTCACGCAGTCCATAACCTCTCTGCTGCCCTGGACACCAGGACAGGGAAACCTCTGTTCGACAGGAAAGTCTCGGATCTCTAAATGGGTAAGCTATGGCAACAGCTATCTTCTTTGATTAAGATGTTGGGCAATAGGAAAGACTACATAGTAAGAATGGTCTAGATGTGCTTGTATGGTTGCTACACATGAAGATCTGGTAATGAAAACTCAATTTAAATTAAAATCTAAGTTGTAACATCAAGCTTTAGAAAATGCCCAGATCTTTTTGGCTTTTGCTTGCATAAACGTTAAAATGTACTGTTTAAGCCAAACCAAAGATTTCTGTTGCCCAATTTGCTTTTTTAAATGTCTTTCTTTTTTAACCTTTCCTGTACAATCTAGTTGCAAAGTTGCTGTAGCAGGATATGTCTTATAAAGAAGCTATTTCCAAGATAAGAACTTGGTTCTATTGGGATAAGATTATCTTGCAGTTCAGCATTTCCTTCGCTACTACAGTAACAATGAGATGTCTTCTCTTGTTAGCTTAGTGACTTGGTGCTTAATGTACTTTTTCTTTTTTTTTTTTTTTCTTGTGGCAGAGAAGCAACAGCTTAGCTAAAAACTCTCCTGCTACAGGTTTTGGTAGGCACTGCCATAATATTCACTGGACACTGATTTAGAAAAATCTTATGGAATTGTATGCACTGTGCACCTGTGAACAGAACCACTGCTTGCTTTTGCTATTTCTATGGTTTTAATAATGTTACTGGTGAAAAGTATGTTCATAGGCAGCTCTGCTTCTCATTTTTGGAAATAACTGGCTTCTTTTCCTCACTTATGAGTTGGAGCTGTTAAACTGCCTCTCTGATAAGATTTTGCAGTCTGAGAAGAGCTGCAGTCAATGCATGCAACGATAAATAAGTGAGGAAAAAACAGGTGGGGAGGGAGTGGGCTGCCAGTCTTGTGCTCAAGGCCACATTTTCATGCTTCTAGATAACAGAGTTTTGCTTTTCTGTAGCAGACTTCTAGCTAGGGCTGATTGCACTTGCGCCTGTTTTCACTGTTGTTTGGCTCCGTGCAGCACTACGATGGCTAGGGACCGAGATGCTCCCAGGGTGCTTGCTACTGGTTGGGCTGTCCCAGACACACTGCCAAAAGGTGCATTTCTGTTCACCATGCTGATTGTTTTAGTTTTGGCACAAAAAGAAAATGCTTGTGCAAAGGCTGTGGCTCATAGGTACAAACACTTAGCTTGCTGGAGTCCTGCAAATGATCTGAAACCACAATAACTGTACTGAGAGATCCTTCTCTTAAAATGTGCAGTAAAGCAAACTGAATTGTTTTAGACTATTTTTTTTATTCTGACCTTATTTCTCACTTGCATTTCTCCTTAAGCAGTGTACCTGCACACTTTATTTTCATAGAGTGGCACTCTCACTGTGTACTTTATAGCAGATATCTGCTTCTGGCCATTTCAAGACAAAACTCTACCAGGACCTATGGTATGTCCTGCATTGCTGCGCATTACATAGGGCATACGGGGTGCAGCTGCTGCTTGCTTGAGAGTGGAGAAGAAATACTTGTCTGATGAAAGACCATCTCTCATGCCCCATGAGCATGTGCTGGCCTGGGGTCAGTTTGTGGGCTGGGGTGGGTTCCTGCACCCAGGCTCCTTCATGGCACAGGGCTGTTGGAAGCCATAACCAATGGGCGTAGGGCAGAGCTGTCCTCATGTGGTCCTGGATGGCCTTTGAGTTGGGAGGGAATAGGCTGCTGCCCCTTGCTGCTGCCCAAGCAAGATGTCTTGGAGAGCATCTGCTGCCTCAGATGTGTTAAGCAGTGTAGTGAGCAGTAGCAGTTTGTCTGGTTTGTTGTATTAAGCCCTGATGCCCCTGGGAATTAAGAAAGAAACCATTTGCATGCTATGAGGCATCAAATCTTTCTCCTGTGCTTTAGCAGACTGTCCTGTGCCTTCTAGCCTAGCCTGGCATTGCTGGCAGCAGAGTTAACCTGCTTTACATACATTAGATAAGTGCTCGCAGAGGTTCACTGTTTTGGAAATAACATATGTTTTTGGTGATTCGAAGGCATCCTCAGTATCAAGTTGTGAGTAATAATGTAGTAATACCTGCCTAATAACTGCCATCTACCTAGGCTTTATGAACATTAATATTTAGCTTCTTTATGTGAGGTGATTTAATTTCCTGAGAAATACTCTAGTATTGAGTGACTAAATGGGTCTGACTGCAGGAGGATACTGCCACACGGCTCCCCAAAGCCTAACCCTTGGCAGAAACTCTTCACTAACACAGATGAACGTCTTGCTGAATGGCAATCTGTGCTGGCAGATGCGAGGGATGTTTCAGCCAAGGGCGCTTGATGGGGTTTTCTCTTTCCTTGTCTGTTTTCAGCGACAGATACTAGACCATCCCCAGGGACCTGGCCTGTCACAGTGTACATTGAGGTAGTTCTCTGAGAGCTGACTCCCACTGAGCGTGGGAGCGTGCAGCCCTCCAGCCCCATGTCGGTATAGGGTCTGCTCCTGTCACAGCTTTCCTGGTAATAAGCCAATGCTGCTGAGCTGTGTCTTATGTCTTTGAGTGCTCCAGCATCTTCAGCAGCTGAAGAGAGCAAGTTATCAATAATGCACATTAAAGGTATTGTTAGCTGGGACAGGTCTAGCCAGCGTGTTCATTAAACAGCTCTGAGGTTTTCTAGGGCTCACAAAAATTTCTTCCCGATTGATAGTGGTAGTTGGAGCTTAAGGGGGCTCCCCTAGAGAGCACAATTGCTTTTTCTGAAGTACATGAAGGTCATCAGATTCCTGAGACTTGATCCAGAGTTTCACAGAATGGCAGGAATTGTTCTAGGGATTCTAGGGGACTCCTCAACTCTTGTGTTTGCAAGTTTAGAGTGTTGCCTCTGTTAATCAGACAAAAAAAAAAATTGATTTTGAAGGACTCGCAAAACAGAAGTATCTCAGAATCTCACATCCTAAATTCAACTAATTTGCAAAACTCTTGTAGATTAATCTTCAGTCTCACTCCTTTTGTGAATTTAAATATGTTTACAGTGCTGTGTGCCTATTTTCTGTACTATGAGTTTTTAGATCAGAAGCGCTTGCTTTTCATGTAACTGAGGGTCATTATGCTCCTCTCTCTGCTGGCTGTACTTGTCTATCAGTGAAGAAACAGAATGAGGAAGTTGAGACGGTTGTGGTGCCACAGACTATTTCTGCTTTCCCTCCCCCCGCCACTCTATAACTCCTTTACTTCTGTCAATGCCAGTTATTTTGCCAGCTGCAACTTAAAATTTCTGACAGGAGTGCAAGTAGATTTTTTTCGTTTTGCATGCCTGCCATTACAGGCCTTCAGGACATTTTTGGGAAGATGATGAAAAACAAACCTGGAGAACTAGTGTAAAAGAAACCTGTGGGCAGAGGTTCACAAGGTCTTGGAGGCTCATAACCAAAGAACCAGATTTTAGAAAGCATTTGCTGCTCTCACACCAAAAAAGATAAACTAAACACATTGATTAAACAGCACCGTACTATTCCAGCATGGTTACCAACCCAAAGGGACAGCTAATGAGTGCCGTGTACTGCACCATAATTGCTCCTGGAGGATGTTTATATGCCTGTAACCTGGTCACGTCTAAAGAACGATACTTCCTTCAGAAGTCTGTGAGTACCACAATCCTTGTTTGAGGATATCTGGGGTGATTGTGATCAATTAACAAAACAAAACAATCCAAAAAAGATGATAAATCTGAGACAGAATCTAGACCATTTCCTATGAGAGGTCTTACAGCTTGCAAATTTTGCAAGGGTTTAGGGACAGATATAGCATTTTTCATCAGAACAGTGCATCTGCTTTTAATGAAATTACTTCCATTTATGTATGTGCATAAGTGTTTGCAAGACTGAAGGTCTTGGGGACTGCATGTACAGCAGAATGCTTGCATCACCATCTAGCATCTTGTCTCCATATAAAACTTCTGCTGTAAAAACTGCCAAACAAGATCTATAGTGTTTGCTTTGGGTGGGTTCCAGTTTCTGTTCTACCCTGAGAACAAGATTCCAGCATCGTGCAAGAAAGAGAGGGGATTACCTAGCAAATTAGCACTTGAAATGCAGTGATTTGTAGGTCACTTTACCATCAGACAGTCCTAATAAAATAATTTACTCCTTTTAAACTATTTTCGCCAAGGGATCCAAGCTGTGAAATGCATGTAATGTATAGTACATCTCACAAAACTAAGTTCAATCTACTTGACCTTTTTCCATTAAACAGTTCTTCACAGAGCATTTGGTTTTCATAACAATCCAAATCACAATGAAGAGTCAGTAAACCTCATCTACTTTCTCTGATCTTTCCTCATAGCACAAAATAAAAAGTGTTCATTGCTTATTTATTTTTGGATATGGAGAGACAGAGGTGTGATAATATGTCTTGAAGATGTTTTAAAAAAAACTCAGTTATGAATCTGTTAGGAGATTCTTTCCAGTTTTCTATACATACCTGCTGGGTATGATATTTCTTTTAACTTATAAACCAGAGTAAATGTTCTGACTGGATTAATATTCTTGCTTTTCTGTTGAAACCAAGAAACTACCAGTTGTGCTTGGGGACAGAGGTGAAAATAATTTTGAGCAGCATGGAAAGTTCTTGTTTTGCCTGCAAATAACCCTGTACTACTTACTTGAAAACTCCATAGGCAGCAAAGGTCCATATCCAAAGAAACTGGAGGCAGAAGCTGTCTATGGGGTCCTGGCAGCACTCAGGGTTACACCACTGCATGAGAATCCAAACTCTAATTTTTTTGGCCTACTGCTGTGCCGGCTTGCCTTTTATAACGTGCCATAAAAACCTCTTGGCATGGTGACTGTTTTCTTTGGTGCCAGTGTCCTGTGAGTCTCAGTTTTATCCTTTCCCAGACTTCCACACTCTGGATTTTGTATATATGGGGTCTTAAGTCATCTATGGCTCTGGGATGCTGTGAATTCAGATTGGCCGCAGCCCAGAAATATGCTCAGGCATCTCATGCCTGTGCTTAAAGCTAATTCACGGCTCTTTGCTTGCAACAGAGAAAGACCAGAGCAAATCCAGAGTAGGTATTTGTGAATGTTGCAGAACAGTCAGAACTTTCCTGCCCGTGCCAAAAGTGGAAGGATGTGACTTCAACACATGCTGGTTTCGAGGGAGGAGCTCCTTTCAGACAGGGAGTTTCCAAACTTCTCAGGAGCTGTAGGCTGTTTGGAAATCTACATAAGTATCCCAGAAGGCTGCAGTTCTTTACCAGAACGTGAAACTTGTCATAGAGCCAGGGGTAACTGTTGCTGCCATCACTGTTCTGCCAGCGATGGCACCCAAGCAAGCTGAATTTGGAAATCAGTTCTGCAGAGATGTCTCCTCTGGTCCATGCCATAGCAGGCTTTTGTCTTTGGAGACAATGGAAGCAAATTCTGACCTTATCTGCAAGTAGTGCTGCTGCTGAGTGATTGAGATTGATAGCAAGAGCCTGACATCTTTTCATGGTTAATTAGTTTAAAATGAGAATAGTTCTTGTATTCACTGCTGACTATCAGAGACAATAATTACAAGAGTATTTTCTATGAACAATCTATATCCTGTTCACTTGGGCTGGTGCTGCTACCCAGCTAAATGTTTCAGAAAAGACTATTCACTTTTCATGATGATCAGTAAAAATAGATTAATGGGAGAGTTGTCTTCAAAGGGTAAAAGGAGGACAGGCTCCTCCAAGCAGGGCTTGTCAGATAAGTGCATATGCTGAGTGGAGAATGGTGCACACAGACTGGGGGGTCGCAGCCTTTCTAGCTTTGTGGTCTGAATACTTCCTTTCCAGAAGTCATGCTGCAGTGCCTTGGCAATTCCTGGGTGAATCACATGTGTGTAATAGATAAAGCCCTTTTTCTCTTAATTAGAAGAATGTTAGACTAGGGCTGCCAATTTTCAGGGGAGAAACAAACTTTATTAACTGGGCAAAACAACAGATGTTAGACCTTTTACCTACAAGGGAAAAGGAAATAAAGAACAAAATCTAAAATAGGATGCAGTTTTCTATCCAGTCATGCATGTTTCCTATTACCTAATTACTGAGATGAAGTTATTAAAGCATGCAAATGAGGTGAGCTTCAGTATGTGCAATGATATACTTCTGAAGGAAAACAGAACTTGGGAAGTTGCAATTAGAGTCTGTGTAGCAGGGTATTTTGACCAGTTGCTAATACGTGTTCCAATAATGGCATAAAATTAATGTGGGTTAGCTAATATGAATATATTTTCCATTTCCTGAATTGTTTCTCCTATGGTTCCTGTGGGTGGTGGGTCTATTTATGATGCTGTTAAAGGACTCTCTAAAATGAGG
This sequence comes from Cariama cristata, assembly GCF_000690535.1. Lineage (NCBI taxonomy): Eukaryota > Metazoa > Chordata > Aves > Cariamiformes > Cariamidae > Cariama > Cariama cristata. The sequence continues at coordinate 14,304 of NW_009600561.1, forward strand.
TATTCTAGAAGAGCATGTTTCACTGCCAAGGGTTCCTGATAATGGAAGTAACTTCTGATAGAAATGCCATTTTACACTGAAATAGGTCTCTTACATTATGTAAACAGCACCACAGAGGGTCAGCGGTTTTAGTTCTCTGTAAAACTAAAACAAAACTCTCAACATTTTTTATTATTGTTCAGCCTGCCAAAGGTGCAGGCATATGAGCTGTGATCATTCAGACATTGATTGACCCTGTATCTGTGCAAGAAAAACCTGATGCTTGGGTGGCAAGGTGCCTGGCTGCTGCCTCAGAAAGCTGAAAACTTCATGGGATACCTGGGCGTTAGCATAGCTGCTGCTGTGTTGCTCCATCTTGACTTGATACAACATCAGGGCAAGTGCCCTGGGCAGCAAGAGGATGTGGTTTGGTATTGCATGGCTCCGCTTGATGTGCCGGCACCGTGAGCTCTGTTTGTATACCAGGTGGTGCTCTGTCTAGCTGAACTTTTAGCCCCCCTTATGATATTCCTTGTTATTTGCTAAGTCTTGCAACAGCAATTTCTCACAGAGAAGTCACAGGCTTGCTAATGGTTACTTTCTGTCATGGCACTACATTTTCCTGTGTGTGTTGTGGTGTTTTGGTTTGTTTTTTTTTCTTAAGTATGGCCAAAAGCTGGAGGAAACGGATGCCAGTTCCAGCCCTATTCTGGTCTTCACAGAAGAAATGCTCCTTAAACTATATTGTACCTACAAAAAAACCCTGTGTTTTGATTTAATCTAGCTTTAGGGAGCCTCTGAAAAAAGAAGGACCCATGATATCTTTACATAGAGTAAAGTGAGATAGTTGGGAACCACTGCCCTTTGAGAAAGGAAGAAGAGGAAATATTTGCTTGCAATTCTTTACTCTGAGAGTTTCTGGGATTTGGGTCTTCCAGATAATGAGAGATCTAGGAAAGAGCCAGAGAATTGTAACCATCGTAGGGTTTTTCTCAGCACTTATTGCCTCTCTGATTTCATAGAAGCCATTATCACAAAAACTAGAAGAGTTTTCAGGAAAAAAATGAAACTTTTTTTAAAGACAGAAAAGGCAGACTTCTTGCAGACTTCTTTTCCATGTCTCCACTTTTGTATTTACTTTTCTTGGGGATGAAATATAGCTGTAAGCAAGTGGAGAAACTTATGATTTTTAAATATCTGTGAGTTAAATTTCCCTGTGTGTATGAAAGCTTTTTGTTTAATTTGTTTTTTGAAGAGAAGGGCCATAATCACTACCAGTTATTCAAAACATACAATGCTCTGGTCTTCAGCCTATCTGATGTTCTGGATAGCTAAAACCTAAAGATGTCATTTTGCTTAGAGTAACTTAGAAAGTTTTGCTCCCATTGTGAATTACATCCACTGTTTTCCCAGCTGCAGACCAAGCTGGGTTACAAAAACTTGTATATCAAACAAGCAGTTTGATGTACATCTTTCAAGTAGTTCTGTTCACAGTGATCCCATGGTTGGATTTGACCCATGTTTCAGTTTTAAGAAAAATATTGTTTTAACTCCATCACAAACTGTCAACTGGTAGATGATGAATAAACCTTTCAATTCTTTCATAATAACTTAATAAATAAATATATATATATAGGAAAAGTCAAGGCTTTTTTTTTTTTTTTTTTTGTTAAGCATGGTTTGAAGTGAGTTATCCAAGTATTAGTATCAAGAGCTGACAAACAGAAAATTTGTCAGAACTGTTTTTGGAAGAGATCTAGGAACACTTAAATCTGTTTGATACCTATTGAAATATACCTGTTCACACTACAGTATCATTGATTAAGAATAAAAGATTGTATTATTCTTCATTTTTCAGAATTACATGTGTATTTTATGAACAAACATGATTCAGTGGGAAGTACCTGCGTTGGGAGATAGGAATGGCTTAGAATTTGAACAGAATCCTGAAAAATGTACTCTGAAAATCTGTCCTCTGATGTCCTTTCCCTGACTGCCAATCTTAACTGTAGAAAGAAGAGAATCCTTTAAGAATATTTTATTTCTCAGACTATGAAGAGTCCTCTGAATATAATAAAAAAGAAAAAAGTCATTAAGAGCTGAACTGAATTTATAGAAGATTGTGTCTCTGCTGAACAAGTTAGGATTTTTTTTAAGTATGACAGCAGTTCATTGTATAAAGTAGTGATTTCTGTTTGTATCCTTTTCAGTGAGGCATTTGATATCATCCCTGAAGGCTAGAAGAAAAAAACCACTAACCAGTGGAGACAGGCAGTCCTTTTTCTGGAGATCCACAGTGTTGTGATACTCTTCCTTTATGTTGGGAGCAGGCCAAGAATTCCTCTACACTTTCAGTCTTGGTCATTCCTGTTTAGGTTTCAATTTTTACAGCTAGAGAAAATCTGGTTTTATCCTTCTTAGGTAGTGCTATATGCACACAGCAAATGTATTCAACTAGATGGGATTTCACTGTTGATTGTGCTGTCTTGGAGAGTAGCCTCAGTGTGCCTAACTTGCTTGGATCAGAGTAAAAGTTTAACATAAATTGCTTTTCTGATTATTGAATCCAAAATAGTTATATGGCAAACACTTTGACCAGTAAAACCCCCTCTTTAAACACAGCTGCATGTTTGCCTCGTTTGCCTTGAACATCAGTCTCTGCTTTCCTGACACTTGGCTAATTCCTGAAGATGAGATCCTCCAGAATTTCTCACTACCTTTCATAACAGGGAAAGGAGAGATGACAGTTGGGAATAGGGTTTTAAAAACTCTTGCAGTATCGTCCACAGCTGTATCAACTAAAACTCATAATGTACAAATCACATAATCCTCAGTAGAACACATTTGTCGCTGTTGGCTGTTCTGCATCCACTCAGTGCACTTCATAATGTGCAGCCTAGATTTCCATGGTGATTTGCATTCTGACTACCTCTAAGAAGTGGGGTCAAATCTTTTTCTTAGCTTTATGTTTTAGGTGGACATATTAATATCACCTGAATGTAGACACAAAAACACACAGGTGCATCTCTGCAGAGCCAATTCAGAACTGAAGGACAGCTGTATGGCAACATCCTTCTTTGTAATCACTATTGAACATGGAAGGCTTTCAAACATATTCTTTTTAAAGCAATTTAGAAATCAATTGAGTGGAATGGAAAAGCTCCTTTCTTAGGTAGAGTTTGAAGAGCTAAGAATTTGGGGACAATGTGATACAAGGCACTGAGAGGCAGAGATGAAAACTGCATCTGCCTCATAGTTCATTTTCAAATGTGGAGAGAGTTAACTCATTGTGTGCCCACTTTGGACAATGCACAGGGAGCCAGTTTGTGTGTCTCTGCTGGACTGATTGTTCCATGAGAAACCCCTTAGTGACGCAGAGGGAGTACAGTACATGCAGGGCATTGCCTTTGGGCTGAGCTTGACGCTTTATTTGTGCAAGTCTGATGTTGGAAGGTCTCAAGAATTATCACTATGTTTAGACAGGGAAATTTGTCTCATGGCTTCCCTTATTGTTGATCTACTAAGTAAATGTTACTGAAGGAAACAAGATGACTGCATTTATTACAGATAAACATGGAATGAGTCTGTACAGTAACTGCTTGGTGTGTTGATCAGCCCCAGAGAGGGCTGGTGGGTCTGCCACCTCCTTAGCTCAGGCTTGGCAAGTGGGTCCACACCAGAATGGGGGGATGCTCACTCATGTGGAGTTAAAACTTCCAGAATCAGGACTGCAGAGAGTTCGACTGTAGTTATTTTCAAGCTGATGCTTGCAGGGAGGGCTGAAAATGTGATGTGACTTACTGTGCATGGTGAAACAGCATTATGACTTACTGTGCATGGTGAAACAGCATTACTTTGTAGGAACAATATGCTTTGTGGGAATCCAAGCAACCTGAGGGTCTTTGGGAGATTGTGAGATTTGGAACTGCTTTAGGGCAAAATTATTCTAATTGCTTAGTGTTTCTAAAGCTAACTAATTATTAATCAGTAGTAAACAGTGTTGTCAGAAGCACTGAAAATCCTCTGGGTTACAGAAAGCTGTAAAGCCTTTTCTCTATTTCTTGCACACATATAGGTATAGGATTAAGTGGTTCTGATGCAGGCTTGCCATGTTTCTGGTTCAGGGTGTTGCAGTTCCCTAGCTATCTGTTGCTTTGACCTTCTCGCTGCCTCTTCTCAAAGCACCACTCTCTGATCTTCCAGTGCCACTTCTTGTTGGGTGAACTCTTTCCAGCAACTCTTTCCATCCTGTGCTTTAAGACGGAGACATCTTGTATTCATTGCAGTCATCTCTGTGAGGATGGCCATGCTGCCCTTCTGTAGGGGCAATGATGCAGTTAGGCAGGGACAAGCCTATCCTGATAAAGCACTGCTCTTTATTCCAGAGAAACCTACTTAGAATGAACGTATCTCAGGACCAATAAGCAATTCACAGGTGTATTTAGGTGCCATATTGCCATCCTTATCTCCACTAAGAATGGACAAATTTAATGTCTTTGCTGTGGGTCTGCTTTGGACTTCTGTTTCTCATTTCTCAAGCCAGACATGAGCGAATCACCTTCCCAAGTCCTGTTGTTATCTCAACTTCCTTGAATCAATTCAAACTCAAAGCTTCCCCCAGCTGAGGGAGCAAGGGCATAAATTCCAGGAGACTTGCTCCCTGCTTTCTATCAGTATGTGGAATTAACGTTACTTCTTGGTCACTTTGATTGCCAGTGAGTTAGGAACACAGACAGCTGTGCACCGACTATGATAGATAATGTATTTCAAAAGTGAATACAGTAATTCTTGACTCTTCCAGAACAGAGAACATACTAGCCATGCTGGATGTCCCTTGTAATTTTTAGCCAGCAGGTATATTAATGAATGATAGGAATAACTATAATTATTGAAAATTCAGCTAGATTTTTTTTTATGAAATAATTCTGCAAAGTCTAGGTGCCACTGCATCACAAGTATGCTTGTGCTGGAGCCCAGTTTGACACAGATTTCTAGTTTTCAGGTTGCTGTGTCCTACAATTGTAAGGAGTGCTATATACTGCCCTTGTTGCAGTACTCGTATAAGATTTATGCCTGGATTCCATGCCAAAGAAAGTACCTCAGCAACCTCTCTTGGCAGTTGCAGATCTATATTCCCTCCATCTCTCCTCACAAAGGCAAAGTCAGTACTTATCCGCTTGGCAATAAAGGGACTTAAGTAATCAGTTGGTAGAAAGCGTGGCAAGGACTTCAATCCAGAGGCGTGTCCTAGCCAAGAGAGTTAATTGCAAATGCTAGTGCTTCAGAGAAGATTTACATAGAACACCTGCTAAGCAATTTTTTAAGTATGTACAGAAAATTTTGTTGGCAAAATATTTTTCCAAAAATTATAGTAGCTCTGGATGAAGATGTCCCAGATGTTCAGGGTAGGACTCCTGTCACTCTCAGTCCTGGCAGATGTTCTGGCTTCCAGCTGCTACTTGAAAAGGCTGAAGATCTCCTAGAAGTCCTGTTTCCTGCAAGCCCCATGCAGATGTCTTGAATACCATAGGAAGTCTCAACCAGCACTGGACATTAGTTAGCACTTGAATTTTACCCACAGTTTGATCCAAGCATGTGGAAAGTATTGCTGGAGCTGGTGGGCTTTCTGCCTTAGGTTTGGAAGCAGAGAGCTGTTAGTAGCACAGATTAGCTGGTATCGACATTATCACTTGCTAAAAGGACTTGGATTAAGGTTGTTACTTGCTAATACATTTGGGTTATATCCTCTGTCTAGATGAGGCTGCCAGGGTCTGAAATCTGCTCCCAAGCTGCACACATTCTGCCTCTATCGTAACAAATCTCCATTCTGCTCATCTCTAGTTCTTGTTTTACTGCACTGTGTCTCTTGCGATTTATTTCTGGCGCCTTCATTGGCGATGTGTTTTTCATTTTGGATGTCTGTGGCAGATTTTCAGCTGCTGAGCCTCTGCCTTGTTTCTTGTATTTTGGAAGGCCTGTGAAGTCTTGTCCCTTCTTTGGTTTCCTGAAAGCCTTGAAGTAGGGGACACTGGGGACCTTGCTTAAAGGTCCTTGGCCATGCCTTTCCTCTGGGAAGGAAATCTGGGGCTGGAAAGTGCTCTGGTGTGTGCCCTACCACTGATATCAGGTGGATTCCTGACACTCGCTATGGTGCTGCATCGCCACCAGGCTAGGTTACTGCTGGTCTCTGCAGGGGTCCAAAGCCATGTTCAACACTGAAAACCTTAGTGACAGTAGGGTGTAGGGGTGGGCATGCCATTTGCTGTAAACTTGTTGCTGACCTAGTGCAAATTCTCCAACTTTGAAGCTGGAGTTTGTTGTGCAGAGTCACACTGGTCGTAGTTTCTGTGTTGGCAGCTTTGTGTTTAATGTAACCCAGAACAGTGCACAGTTGGGGTTTCCTAGCAAAGCTTGAGTCCTCCCATGAGACCTGGCCTGGGAGGCTGGGGTCTTTGAATGCTGCTTTCAGTTTTGCTTCCCTGAAAACGCAGGGATTGCTGTGAAGTTGCCAACCATGTTGCATGATTAAACCCATCTGCAGCATTACCAGAGATACAGTTTTATCCTTAGATTCATACAGAAGATGTTGGTAGAAGCCATCAATTTTTAGAGAAGCTGGACAGGACCCTATGTTAGAACAGTAAATCAAGGTGCCAAGCGCCAAACTCTTCTTAGTAAGTGTGTATATCTTAGCACAGAGTAAGTAGTCATTAAGCAGAAATGATTTTTTGACCTTAGCTGGGGCAGAGCTAGCGCTTTCCTGTCCAAGAATCTTGCAGACCTTCTGGCTGCAGGGGAAGCAGGGTCAGGGAGGCATCAGTGCCCTGACCACCTCCATCAGCCCAGCTCTGTGGTCCCCGAACAAATTTACTGACCATGCCACTCCTGGCATCATCTCAGGAAGAATGTAGGATTTCAAATTTGGGCAGGTCAGTGTTGAGGATAATACACATTCCTCTGAAAAGGCCAAATAGTAATGTGAATCACAGTTATGACTAAATCTGGGCATTGACTCCCACGTAAATAAGCCAAAGACCTGTTATTACTGAAGGGAAAAGAGAGAGCTAGTAGGTTAGTTTATTCATTAGGCTTTGTCAGATTCTTTTCAGTAGTGAAGTTGAGGAAGATATCTAGGAAGCTTTGAAAAGATGATTTCAAATTTTAGCAACTATCTAGAAAGTGAGGAGATCAAGGTTGTTTATTTGAACTGATTTGCAGCTATTATATTCGTGATATGGGAAATCTGTCAGTCTTACACATCTGCTGGGAATCCTGTTCATAACAGTAACAACAATTTTCACACTCAAAAATTCTTTAAATTCATCTATGTCAGAAAGATTAGGTTTTAGTTCTGACTGCTCCCTGACATCATTCTTTCTTAGTCAAAAGTTGATTGTCTCTAAATCAGATGCTGCTTCTCCTGATGCCTTCAAATGTGAAGGATTATCAAATTGGATGTCTAGAGATTCTGTGCTGCACTAATAATGTTCCTGTGCAAAATCCTAACAGAACTCATTTCTGATTATGAAAGTTACATATCCTTATTATCTAATCCTTCAACTAAATAGCTTCAGCTAAAACCCGTTCTGTAATACCAGGCAACAGGATGCTCTGAGCATAAATGAAATTAGAAAGTCACCTACTGTATCAGCGTAAATTCGCCTACTATGCCTCGTGGATCAAATGCTCTGAAATATCACCCCTGAGAATGAATGACCCGAAGTCTCTGTGCCAAATTCATTCTGGGTAGCGTCACATTAGGTTACTCTCATTCCTAATGTAGCAGTGAATTTGGCCCAAACCAAAATCCCTGTAAATCAGAAGGAACAGAAAGGACAGATGCTGTATCTTGAAAGATATACTGCTCTGGAAACCATAGCTCCCTCTCCTGCCTTTTCATCCCAAGGAAGCAGATGGTTTCTCACTCACCCAGCCACGGTGAAAGCACAACGGGTAAAAATAAAAGCAGAGGGTTGGATTCTCTCCTTTGTTAATCTGCATGTGGTCCCATGAAGCCTGGTGGGAATGCAGGGAATGGAAATGAGGCTGAAGCACAACCCAGAGAGCTACAAGAGAATTTGTCTAGCATTTACTGTTAGAAGAGTGAGGGAATACGCATGTGCTCAAAAAGATATACAAATGCACCCCACTCTTAGCAGTCTGCCAGGGCAGTGAAAAGGTGCTGGCCATGAGGAACAATCCTCAGGCAGCTGTGATTCTCTAAGCACTATTCTTCCTCCTCCCCATGAGTAAGCAGGAAGCTTGCTAGCTCCGATTGTAATTAACAAGAGATTTTATTAACTTTTTTGAGTCTTTGATTTAATGCCTAGATTCTGATCTCTGTGGATATCCAGTTAGCAGAACAACAGGGGGAAAAAAAGGTCTGCTTAGTCAGAGGACAAGCCGGCAAAGAAGGTCCTTTCTTCCTCATGTCTTTCATTTCCCAAAAGAAATAGGAAGAGCATCTGTTAGTATCTGGTGACCAATAGTTCAATGTCAACCAAAACTGAAATGACCCATATAATTTTTGTAGGATTTGGGAAAAAAAAAAAAAGGAAAGGTATGGGAAGCTTTCCTAAATGCTTTTGGTGAGGAAATAAATTTCTTTTTAACTTTGGCTTTTTTGTTGCTCTTCAATGAGAGGGGAAGTGAACTTCTTAATAATAATAATATAGCAATGATTCAGGTAAACTGCTGCTTAGTACGTTTTTGCTTTCTGTTCTTCCCCAAAGCTAATCTGATGAATTTGTTCACATCAAAGTGGGGTACATTATTCATGTCATCCTATGTCACATCATTTATAATGGGATGTGACAACTCAAGGTAACGCATCAATTAGGACAAGGCAGGAGCAGAGATTTGTTGATGAAAGAGGGAATGTATTCCAGCTTCAGGCATGGCTGTTTGGTTTTTGGAGCTGACAAGAAGGCTATGCTAAAATGTTAGAGCTGAATTTGGAGATCATGTGCTGTAATTTAGATTGTCTTTCAACCCTTCTGTTTGTAAGTATACTAATTGACATACACTAATACTCATGCACTCACTGAGATATGACTCAAAGCCTTTTAATTATCCCATCTGTCATTAGTCCTGTTCTGAGTGCACTTGGTCATATGCAGGTGATGGGAGTGGGATGGGAGCTGAAAGCTGATAACAGGAGGTGATTTGAGGTACTGCCCGCAATTCAGTGTGGGCATAAAATGGGAGTTTGAATGAGTTTTCATGTTTCTGTTGATCCAAAAGGGATCAGATTTGTTCTGAGCCGCTGGTGACAATTTGTGATATAGTGGCTGGGTTTCATCCTTTTATTAGTTGGTAGTAGTGAACAAAATGTTAAATCAATAGGTTATTGCTTCCAGCAGGTCAAAGGTTTTTGTGTGGTTTTTGTAAGTTATTAATATATGAGGTCTTGGATTAAGAGTGAAGCATGAGACTTCATTTGGAAGAGACGTATAAGTTTGCAGGGATTAGGGATCAAGACAAAACCCATCAATCTGCAGGAACGAGGGGTTTCTAGGAAAAGAAGTTAAATTCTTGCTGAGACCTGGAGCAATAGGAGCGGAGAGCAGGTGCTCAAATCATGTGGAAGCACAAGGGCTCTGCATCTGCAGGGATGGTTGAGTTCTTCCTGGGAACAGCATCCAGCCTTCTCGCTCCCCTGCGCTCTTGGGAACTGATATCACTATCAGAGAAAGTTGAGAGTCCTTTAGGGAATGGAAGTGAGGACTCTCGCTCACTCCGTCCACAATCTCCTTTAAGCTCCAATGGTGCTTGGAGTGTTTGCTGCTGAGACAGCTGTCACAACTGGACACAGCATGTTGTCACTCTGACACACAGCAACAAGATGTGAAATGAATGTGTGAATGGAGCAAGAGTCCTTGTTTTCATGTCACCATGAAGTATGTCCAAAAGGCTCTCCACAAGTCATCTATCCACCCCGAGCAGGGTCACTTGTAACTATATTCTTTCAAAGAGAAGTTTCGCTAGCTTTTTCCTAAGGACCTCCAGAGTGAAGTTTCTACAGGTTCCCTAACTGTGCTTAATTATAGTTAATCTGAAAGATCTTCTTAATATCTGACCTGATCTTGCATTCTTCCAAGTATAGGGATTAGCTATTTGGAAGGGATTGTGTGTATGCTGCTGAATAGAACCAGAAATCAAAATCATTGTGACAAATTGCAAATATGGTCTGAGACCAGGGGATGCAGTTTAGAAGGATGCCACACACTACACCAGGCAGCAACCATCAGCTCTGCAAACGCAGGCTGGTGAGCAGCTGGTGGGGCAGAAGTGGCAGAGATGGGGTGAGATGAGCAGAGTCGGTGACACTGCATGGGATCCTGGGTGCCTCGCTGCTCTGAAAAAGGCAAACATTGTGCTCGGTGGATAAAAGGAAAAGTAGCCTAGAAGATAACAGACACACTCCAGCTGTGTGTACTTTGCTTCAAGATAGTCGGGAGAAAACTGGAAGGGGTCTGGAAGGGAGTAACGTGAACTGGCTGATTACTAGGAAGTGTGACTGTCAGGGAAAGCTGAACAAACTGTGCTTGTTTAGCATCAAGAACTGAAAAAGGGTGATGTGGTTATACTGCTGCTTCGAAGAGGAGAATACTCTCCTCTTTCTGTTCCTTATAGAGAGGTCTTCAATTGTGACAAGAAAGATTGAGGTTAGATGCTAGGAAGAAGCTTCCTAAGGGAGCAGTAGAAAAGCGTCAGAATTTATTTCTCAGGGAAATTTAGAGCCTTCACTGGGGAAGGGCAAGTTGAACAAACACCTCTGTTAAAACAGGGAGGTAATGGGGTAGGGAGCAGCCCTTGGCGCTCTGAGCAGTGCCTTCCGACCTGAATATTGTGTGCTCTCTGTAGCAAGTAAGGCCATTTTAGCGCCTCTTCTCTGCAGTCGTCTTCTCCCCCAATGCAGCAATCCATGTTTTCCAGTCTTCCTAGTAAGTTGTGTGTTGTTTTTTTTTTTACTTTTCTGACTCTTAACCTCTGAACTCTTTTCCATTGGTCTTAGTTCTTCTTGAGCTTTGGCTGGTCTAGTTGAGAACTTTCCTGAGCAGAGCAGAATGAAAGGATTGCTTTTGGTGTCTCACCTTGGTACACCTGGCTTCTCTGTACATCTTGGCATGCTTTGATGGCAGGGTTGGTTTGTTGTTTTTTTTTAAGCAGTAGTATAACACCACTTTGTGATGATCTTGTGGTCTATACATGCACAGTATAAAATGCAAATTTAAGAAATAGTAAGCAGTGTGCAAAAAGAATCCTACTTGATTTTTGTGTGTGTTGGGTTGTTTTTTTTTTAATGCAACAGACAATTTCTATGCAAGATCAAGTCTAGATAGCAAAGGGATTATGCTGTATATGTCAAATTTCCTTCTGGGTATATTTAAAGAGATATTTCTGAAGCAGAATATCTCCAGTCAGAATACTTAAAGCAAACATCTTTATTGAGAACTAAAAAGTAGGATATATGGACTCACATGTGTGCATGCACATACACACAGAGTATTTTGAGAACGGTTCATGTCTTGTTTAGGGCTGTATTACCTTTCATAGAATATTCTCTTGTTTGGCAGTTGTCAGATAAATAAGAAATCAAATAAAACTGCAGTGTGTGAAATATTCCAGTACTGGTGTTGAAGGTTTTATTAGATTCAGAGTGCATTGAAACATCAGCAGAAGGCATTTGCCAATCAAATGAACTTGTGAGAGTGCCACTGCTCTGCTTTCCTCCTTGGAGGATGATAGAGACAAGCAAAGGCAGGTGAATTACCAACTCTTTGGGAGAACTAAATTTGTATTGCAATTCAGAGCTTGGTGTGAAAGGAGAGAAAATATAAAATAATTATTTTCTTCAGAGTGTTGGTTGGAGGAAGACAGATAGAGAAGAGCAATGAAGAAGTTCTCCGTCTTCCAGGAGACACATGATACCCAAGAGTACAGTGAGTGTATTAATTGGTAGAGTTTAATACGGACTCATTAATTTCAACGTTGTGACACTGCTTTTTTTTCCTTTGCTTTCTCTGCTGAATTACAGAAGCTGTCTATGTTGGTAGTTAGATGTGCATGTTTTTTAAGGTTGTTCATGCACTTCTACAACTCACTGCTTGCTATTAGTTTCTCTATAAGAATCTTTCTGGGTGTCTTGCTGTGAAGCATAGTCTCTAGCTCTCAAATGCTTTTTGACTATTTCCATGGGTTTTTTTATGTTCCATCATTCTTTTAAAATTGTGAACTTCCCGATATGTGTGCAGCATTCCAATAGTAGCTTCACTACTGTGTTAGAGGAGCTAAAACCAAATGTGCTTCTGGGCTTCCTTTTGAAATTGCCTTACTTCTTTGAGAAAGAAACTTAACGCAGCCTGTGCAGTGGTAACCGCAGCCTGTGCAGGGGAAGGCTGTTAGTACTCTGCAAGCCTCTTCCTTGGTGTCCAGATACAGCCTCCAACTGTCTGTCTTGGAGAGAGTGAGAGTGCGGTGCCAGCAGATCTGCCCGGTGGGTGGTGCTAATGATTTCAGTGCAGTTGCATATTTGCTCATGATTTGAAAAAGAAAGTGAGACGGGAAAAAGAAAACTTTCAACGTTGGCAACAGAAGTATTTCTGGAAACTCTTCGGTAGTTGGAGTGTCCTCAAGATGCTGCTACGGCTTTAGCATAGGTGTGTGCCTCTTTTAAATATTAAAAAGAAAAAAACTTTTCGAAATACTTCAAGCTATTTGATTGTTATTTCAAAAGAAAAGCACT
>NW_009600561.1:27066-28145 GCF_000690535.1 Cariama cristata
ATATGGTACTGTGTGAGTAATAAAGTTATTAAATATTGGCTGATTCCCTGCTCTCCCACTGCTCTCCATATATATGTGAAGGGTTTCCCAGAGGAACCTCTGACAGGCTTTAAACAATCAACCATGACAGTGTGGATGAAAAAGTATTGTCTAGCTTGCTAATCTCTTAGCTCTTGTGTTTTCAAGGCGATTTTACTGCGTTTATTAGTGTGTCCTAGTTCCTGTTTCCCTTTATAACCATTGTGCTGGTTTTGGATGTTGACAGTCCTTGGTACCTCATGGTTGGATGGTCTGACTTAGAAGCCCAGACACATCTTGTTCCCCAGACAATATTCCTGCAGAGGTCCCTGCCAGTTTCCCAGGGCAATCCATACATATGTATGTTTTTGGGGTTTTCCGTTATTTTGGTTAGCTGATATTTTTTGTGTTCCCATTCCCCTCCTCTTAACACAAATCTGCCCACATTTCCTTGGAGGTTTGTCTGCCTTCTGTGGGAGGACTTGAATATTAGTCCTTCATCTTTTCTCTGTATCTCTAATTACTCCCCCCTTTCATTGATTCATGACATAAGTGGAGGCTAAGACACAGTAAGGGACATAAGTCATATAAAAAGAATGCAAGATGTTGATCATGTTATATTTACCTGTCCCCTGTCTAAAATCTAGATAAAAATGCAGATATTAGCCTGGGTGATTGCAAGTGGAAGTATCTGTCTGTGCCTAGTGGAAATATTTATCTTGTGCACAGTCATGGTGATAATCATGTGCTATTACAATAAGTGAAGTTTTCTTGGAGTTTATGATGTTTAGCAACAGCTCTGTTTTCTTCATCTTCCTAGATTTAGCTGATTCACATTGATCTATTTTTCTTACAGGGATTAACTTTGGGGGGGAAAAAAAATCCATAACTTCAGATATTCTACAAATTATGCAGCAAATTCCCTGTGTGTGTGACAATTGCAAGGTCAGAACAAGTAGAGTGTGAGAGATTGTTCTCACCCTGGGAAAAACAACTTTCTGGAGATGATGTCTACCCTGCCAGACTGGTGCTTGATTCAAAAAAGTAGTGTCATGGAAATA
>NW_009600562.1:0-1187 GCF_000690535.1 Cariama cristata
GGGCTGTTTCCCTGCTCTCCGAAAGAGGTAAAACCGGCCTTTTTCTTTTCCCTTCCTCTCCCGAAACGATACTGAAAGTAACGATGTGCTGGTGTCCTCGGTGACGGGTAGTTTCTGGTTGCATGTCCTTGTAGGAGAAGCCTGAAATTAGGTGTACTTGGGCAGCAAACAGCAAAGACTTCCCAAGTGCTGTAATTCGGCTGCCGTGTGTAATATCCCCAGCGCAGTGTTTTCGGTGACAGAACTGCCTTGGGAATCTCATGTGCTGCTTTGGTGTCACAGCCTGCGTCCTTACGTAAGCCATAAAGTGGCTTTTTTGTGATAACTTTTTTTCTGTGGTACAAAGGATAGTAACAGCCCAGAAATAGTACCTGTGTGGTGGTGGTGGTTTATTTTGGTGTTGGAGAGAGCTTTGGGAGGCTATGGAGCTGGTTTTTCTTAATGAAAACCCGTCTGTTTTGCTGTGTGTTTTCTGAAGTTCTTTACTAGGAAGTGGCTTGTAAGTACCTTTAGTGTCCGCTATGAAAGCAGATGATGATGATGTTTAAAAAAAAAAAAAAACACACAAACCAACATCTCCATATTTCATATGTCCACAGGCAAATGGAATTTAAGTTTTTTTAAAAAAGGTGAAATGTGGCAGGGAATATTAAGCAAATTTTACTTTGAACATTTTTATGAATTAAAAATCCTTCAGCCCACTCTCGCAGATTTCCCTCCCCCTGCTTGGGTACAAGGGAGCTTCTTTATTTTTAGGTTCCTTGTGACTTGTTTGCATTGGGAATTCAGAACTTGTCTACCCTGCTTTTTCCAGAAACCTACTGTGGATGACTAGAAAACTATTAGGTTTATGGTAAAGAGGAAGTGAAACCTCATCAGCGGAAGTGATTCATGCTATATTAAATGTTTTCTTAATTAGCACCTGTCTCACATGCTTGCATTAAAGAAGGACTGGTGAAATGGGCAGCACTTTGCCCTGCATGTAAATGCACTGAAAGTTTGTTTAAACTTTGGGTTTCTCCAGTGAAATTTTTGCTAGAATTACCAGAAGTATTTTTAATGTCTTAAGCTACAGCAAAGAAGAGATCTTTCGAAACGTTTTTTCTGAGCACAGAGGAGAAAAATGTTACAAAAAACAACCCCCCCACCCCTTTGAGATTATGTTTGAGGTAAATAAAGAAGCTATT
>NW_009600562.1:1198-18889 GCF_000690535.1 Cariama cristata
CAGGAATGTCTTCTGTATCATGAGGCCACAGAAAGACAGAGCAAGAAGCATGGAAAGGGCAACAGAAGAAAGTAAGGACCATAAGTAGAGGTCATGTGAGAAGTGAAGTGTCTGAACCCATGTCAAAGACCATATCATGAGTGTAAGGCCAGCAGTATTAACAGTGGAATTCTATTAATATTGACACTGTATTGACTTTTATAAAGATAACATACAGATTTCCAAAGTAGATATTTCTTAATCGTCCTCCTGCTGTGTTGGGACTTCTAACCTTGCAATGCTTTGAGACTAATGATGAGCAATACTGCAGGTGCCTTAGTCCAGTATTTTAGAAGTAGATAAACGAGTGCCTAGAACATAATTTTTAACATAATGACAGAACAGGGTGACGTGTTTGTTTGAAATGACTTTCTGATCTCACAACTAAGACTTTAGTTCGGTGGGGAAGCCACCTCAAAGGCCATCAGGTTTTCAGAAAGGTATAATTAGACTGCGTGATCATTCAGGTCGATGAGCACAGTATGGAGGAGTATGGCATGGAGAAATAACCTTAATAAACTAGTCTTGTGGTCACAAGCACCTGAATTATTGTGTCTAGAGCAGTGGATGAAGGTGCACCTGCTGTAAAATTCAAACCCGATTTTTGTGACTTCTCAAAATGCTATTTTTTATGGACAAGTCATGAATAAAACTACCGCCAAGAATGGCTGATTTTTCAGCACAATACAGTTAGTTAAATGAAGTCGTCTTGAGTATGCACTGAGGAAAAATATTACACATTTTCAGAGTAAGTTTTCCTGTGTTAGCAGGTAAAAGTAAATTGCTGGGATGCAAGAAAGAAGCCTAAAATTTGTTATAAACCATAAACATTTATGATAAATACAACATACTTTTTGCCACAAGATTTTTTTTTAATGTAATTTGTCAGGATAAGGGGTATAAGACTTTTATTTTCAGTTGCATGTGCAATAAGTTTGAAAATGCAGTCAGCTGCATTGAATAACGATGTTATTCAAATGGTCTTTTCTGGAGCCTGATACTGAGTGTATGATTATGTATTTGCTTGTACATTTAGGTTGTCTTACAGTTGTGAAAATCTGTTTTATGTACATACGTTTACTCTAAAGCTTCCAGGATATTTTTGAAAGTATTAGCAATTCCGAAGGCTAAGGTTGTAACAGTCTTTTCACAGTACAGGCTAGCTGCTACTATGGGGAATGTAGGAGATGTTTGGATAGATTAATGCTACTAGTTAATAATAATTTTTAGGGTAATTTGCTAACATATAGGAGCAAAAGGATGTTGGTGTAGCTACTAATTATGGTCTCTTTTAATAAGAGGTGCAGAAGTGTGTTTTCAGGTGTTTTCGGGCAAGATTGAGTATGTGTATGCGCAGGAGTAGCAAATATAGGTACTTCAGGGCATGTCATAGCAATAATAAGCACAGTATATTTTAGGTAGCACTGTATATTACAGACTTGTAGGTACTAGGACAAAAAAATAAAGTCCATTCGTGATACGTTTTGGCACGGTAGTGTAAGTTCTGCCTAGGGGTCTGTTTTGTCCTTATGTGCAGCACATGTTACTGAAGCAGTAATGTTTGAAGTGAAGTTGGCTTAAGCTCTTGTGATCATAGCCAGTTCCATAAATAGGATACCTATCTTGTACTCTCATCTTTTGGGTATGAAGTAAGGTAGAGTTTTCCTGATGTGCACCTTTTTTGATTAAGGTACAAGTTGAGCGAACAGAGCAGGAGACTGAACGAAAACTTTGGGATGAGCAGGAGCAATGTTACCGCTAATTTTCTTACAGGCATCCTCAAGTTGCCTGTAACTCTATCTTAGATAGCTTGAAGATGCTATGCTTATTCAGAAATGTCAGCGTCTTGTAATAGCTGGTTTCACAGCTAGGTAGGTGGCAGGTATCTTATTTTTTAATGGTAGAGTTTTGAATTTTGATAAATAACGTGTGACTTTGTAAGATCACAAAATTATCTGTGCAATGTGCTCTTTGTCTCTCACTGAAAATCTTTCTAGGTATGTAACAAATCTAATTCTGGTTTGTCAGATTATAAGCCGCCTATCGTTGAAGCTAGTTAGAAGTTGGAGGTTGGAAGCCAGCTGAAAGCTGAGAGAGCAGGGTAGCAGCTAGAAAAGGTAGCAGTGATTTCAGTAGGTCTTTGGTGGGGTGGTTCTGTTTTGTTTTTATTCAGTCAGTACTGAATCAGCGCTATTATACAATGTGCTGTTGGAAGTGCTCTGCTCTGGCTGGAATGTTAAACTGAAGTTCACTAGTCTGATGAGCACGCATTCGAAAAGATAGAGGTAATAGTTGGGGTTGTTCTGACCATTGTCTCGGTAAGGGGGAGGGGGGGGGGCAATTTCAGTGATACCAATATGGTTTAGTACTTAATGTTCTCTATGTGACATTTATTATTGCTATACTCCAACTTGAAGCTTGATACAGACCAAATCTGAAACTCCATGTAGTTAAAGTATTTTAAGAATAACATTGAGTGTAAGAAGGCTGTTTAGACTTCTGGTTATATTTTTAATATCTAAAGTGACAGCTAATGTAGAAAATGCTTTGTTAGTCATAATCAGGAGGTCATCTAGCTATTAGTGTTTGTGGCCCCTGTCAGGCAATAACAGACTTCTCTGTCTAAAATGAAAAACACACACTTTCTAATCTAGGTTAACTACATTAGAATTTTAGTATGTTGTGCCACTACTGTCAGTTTTGCCCGAACTTATGGACTACAACTTGATAGAATTTAACTAGGGGGTTTTTAGTTACTTTTTGTATGTTATCAGGTTGTTCTAGCTGCTGGTAGAACCACTTCTTTAAATACAGTATTCTAACCTGTAGTCATCAATTTTTAATTGTATTTGAGCTAAGAAAATTGGATATTATTACAAAAACTGTCTATGGCGACAGTGAGCTTTGGTTTTGCAGGGAGCTTGCTTGCTTGTCAGTAAGCTTGGATTTGTTCCATTTTCACTGGAAAATAAAAAGAAAGTTGACAAGTTTTGTAGTTTTTTCACTATTGCTATTATATTCATATGTATTTGATTCAGTGTTCTGATAGTTTATTTCTACCTTCTCTGTTAGACTTTGAAGAATGAGTCAGAAGTTCTGAAAATCCATGGGGTTTTTTTTATGAAGGATAGAGAATACTCAAAGGTAGAAAAATTATTATTGTCAGTAAAGAATTGGACTGACACCTAATTTGACTTCTACAAAAAAGCTCTGCTGAATTAATGAGGTGGTGATCTTCACTCCCTGAAACTTCCAGATGCTTTGCAATCTGCACGTTAATGGCCAGCCTGAATTGAGGAGGGGTGGTTAGGTTGCTGCGATGGTTTGCTAGTAGAGGTGGGCATTTCCCAACTTACTGGTCATATGTACGCCTCTGCCAGCAGCTGTTCTTTTTTTTCCCCCAGAAATGGTAGAATCACAGATGAAAACCAGTGAAAATTTCTGAGTTGTCTAAATTTGAAGCAGTGCTTCTCGTGAACATCGTCTTGTTGACAGTGTTCCAATACCTCAGTAGTTAGTGTTAACTACATACCTGTGGTGAGGATAAGATATTTTTTGTTTAGTTCCTTACACTCTGGCTGTGATTAGATTGACTTTTTTTTTGTGACTCTCATGCTTTGGCTTCTTTCCAACCGTCGTGCTAGCAGTTCTGGTTGGCAGGATTGCCTATTGCTGTGCAGTGAACTGGGTTTGAGGTACTGATGTGGCTATAAATTGTGTTAGAACAAGTTGCACGAATGTTGTTGCTAGCACAACAGAGGCGGGTATGAAAAAGGGGAATGAAATGATAGCGAGAGTGCTGTTTGGGCACTGCCGCTGTTGCGTGTGTAACCACAGCCCGTCAGGCCTTCTCAGCTGCTCGTTGGCGTTCCTGGCAATTTCGTGCTCTGCTTTCAAAAAGAAAATTTTGAGTCTGTTTATGGATTTCAGAAAGTCTGGAAATACTGTGCCAAACCAGAAACTGAGTTTAGAGCAGACTTTCCACCAGGCTTCTTAGGCACGAGTGTCTGAATCAGAAGTTCACGTCCTACTTGATGAAAAACCGGCAAGTTTCAGCTGTTGTGGTGGTACTGCAGTTCTCCTCTGGTATCACGTTGTGCTCGGATACCCAGATCATTCCTATCTTGTCAGTGTAATGTCTATGAATCGAGGGGTTTAGAGAAGATCTGTGCCATGGTTTCAACCATTGGTACCTACAAAAAGATTATGTGAGCTCTGCTGTTTTCACATCTCTTGTCCTTTTTTAAGAAGCGTTTCGTTTGCTTAGCTGACCTTAAACGCAGAGGGCTAAGCCTTTCTCATGCCAATGGAAGCCCCACACTTTAAGAGACTCTAAGGAAAAAAATAAGCATTGCACAGCTCTAGAAAGCCAACTGTTAAATGTTGGGGTTGGTTATTTGTTACAGCAGATCTATTGCTGCGCTACCTCTGCAGGCATTTGTCAAGTATATTGTCTGTCATGATTGGAGAATGATAAAACTGCAGTGCATTTATATTTGTTGGTAAAACATGTGCATAATTTCCACATTTGTAAAAAGCAGTGCAAAGTGAATCTTCCTTGATAAGTCAAAAGTTTCTCCTTAATGTCTATACAGATTATTTGCAGTTAACAAGCTTATTGTCCTTTGCGAAAGGTATTGTATGAATTCCATCTTCTCAAGAATGAATCTGCCTTGAGATAAGATCTAAAGCAAGTCCCTTGCTTTAAGTATAGAGAACAACTAAGCTGTTACTTTTTTTTTACAATATTAATGCATATTTGTTTAATGATTTTTCAAGTAACTCTTCCAAGCATGCTGAACAAATTGGGAGTTGAAATATATCTCACAATATATTAGTAGTGTTGACTGTGTTCCTTTGATGTTGGCTAATTCCTTTTGAAGAGGAAAATGGTCCATCTGTGCAGAATATAAAACCCAGTGCAAACTCCTGGCTTTAGGAATTGGCGCATTTTTAATATTAAAATATAAGATAATCCGAAATGGATTTGTGCCTAAACAGCATAACTCTGCATATAAACAAGCCCTGGTTTTGTAATTGCTTGTGACTTTAAGGAAGTTTACTTTCAGTTCACTGAAAATAAATCAATGAGAATGATCACTTTACTTTGACAGTAAAGTAAGTTCAACTCTGCTTATCATACTTTTAACTATGTGTGCACGTTGTATGGCAGGATTGCAGATGGACAGCAGAAGAAATACCCAGTCACCTCCAAGTGTTTTCTGGAGTCCCAGCCTTTGTAGTGTAACAAACCAAACAAAATAAAAAAACACCCAACCACCCTTGAAGTTTTCATCAGCCGTAAATGTTTCTAGAAATTGAGAATGTTGTTCTGGTGATTGAGAGGGGAGTCTGGTAGCTGCTTAATAAGCTATAGGGTGATATCCTCAGGTGTTCTGCTCCAAGATATGGACATACCATTGCAGTGCCAAAACAACTGTGATGTTTAACTCTTTGGTTAAATGATTAAACATTTTGGGGTTTGAGAAATCTTTCGAGAAAGTTCTATTTAATTGAGCAGAAATAATGTATTGTTAAAAATCATGGGTGGTAGGACTCTAAATATGAAGCCAGTTAATATTCACCTTTTTTGATGATTTCATAGATGTGAATTTTAACATTTCAAAAATGGATGTGCTCCTGGTGCTGTTTATCATTTGTGTTACAACAACAGATTTTCTGCAGTCATGAGCTGGCAATTGTGTTTGGCATTCTGATTGAAGTAGTTTAAACTCTTACCCTATGTATGTTGTCGAAACAATGTATTTCTGTGGATTTCTTTAGACTTCCTAGCAGGTTAATTCTTCTTCCCTCACACCCCCCCCCCCCCTTCCTTGCAGTATGTCTCTTGAATGATTTTAAAATTGGTATCTTCCAGTTTTCCAAAACTAATATGTAATAAAATTGGTTTTAATAATGGTGTCCTCCTGTCTCAATTTCTGTACTTCATTTTTCAAATAACAGTACATAAAGCTGGTCAAACTCTTTGAGTTGTAGATTTAATATAGTTAGCATTGATTTGTGAGGTACATTTTGAAGAACTATGAGGGAGAAGTGTTTTCATTTAGGATTGTGTGCTTTAACAGCTGAGATGATAGCCAATTAGTTCTGGAGCTTTAAGAACAGATTTGCATGTGAATTTTTAATTTCTAGAGTGTAAACATTTTTGCAATGACAAGATATCGAAGTTGTCTCATAATAGAGTAAGTCATATTTTGGGCTGTTGTGTGCCCTTTTCTTCATCACTCTTTAGGCTCGTTCTCTGTGCAGTTACTTATATACCTGACTTAACAACAGTATCAACGGTGGCATTTTAGTCTTATTTGCCCGTGCAAAAGTGGAAGTTTTCAATTTAAATACAGTTGCTTGACCGTTTACTTCCACTTCTTCCTTTCCCTTCTGAAGTTGGTTGGTGGTGCAATGGAAGAAGCTGGATCTCAGGAGATGGAAATGAATAACCAGGATCAGCTGGTGAACAGCAAGTGCAATGAATTGTCTGACCCAGCTGTGTTGCAGCATGCGCAGTCCAACTGTTATGGCCTGGAGAACACGGGCACATTGGAAGAAGCTGAGTATATCGCAAAGAGCAGAAAGCTCCTGGGGTCCACGTGCTGCTCTCAGGAGTCTCGTGAGGAGACTCCTGGGAGAGAAGAAGCCCGTACTGATCCACCTGATGGCCAACAAGATCCAGAGAGTGAAAAACACAAAGAGAAAACTTTGGGTATGTTCCTTTCGGCATTTTAATTTTTAAATGGCTTTCATATTTTTGTAAAATAGCTGTACGTTTGCTCTGTCTTTGTCTCAAGTCTACCCTGTAGCCAAAACTTGTCATCTTTAACAGGGTGTTCTGAGAAAATGTGCACTTCTACTTAGGAAAGGACAGTTCTTGATGCATATATAAGAATCCTTTAGCTCGTAACACTATTTTTACAGGAGTTTTGGTAATAAATGTAATAATAATGTGGTACTTACTAATCAGCTTTTTTAACTTTCCAGTTGTTGGATTAACTTTTAAATTTGGGATTGCGGTGTTCAATGCTACCAAAGCACTGCTGATACTTAAATTCCAAAGGCTTATTAAAAACACTTGTGTGAATATCCTTTATTAGCAAAACTTAACCTTTTGAATTTCACTCTTTCAGAAATTTATTTTTATCTGTGTTATTATAAACTATAAAACAAAAATATTTTTTTGTGGTTTTAAGATTAAAATAACTTTTGCTGTCCAAGTTGTGTAATGGCACATTGGCAAGACACATTTAGTCTTACTGTGATGACTTCCCATTTGTCATCCATTAGGATTATGCAGCTATCAAACCAGAGAACAACTTGACTCACACTAATTTCTCATGGTTCTGTATTTTTCTTCTATAAACAGGCTGCTTTTCTGGTATGTTTTTTTTCTCAATATGGTTGTCTTTCGTATAATTCATAGGAAAAGAAGTGCTATTATTAATGCAAGCCTTGAACACACTTTCTACTCCAGAGGAAAAGCTGGCAGCTTTGTGCAAGAAGTATGCTGATCTGGTAAGTAATTTGTAAAGATAGCAGAGTTATTCATGTGTTAATATTAACTGTGGAATGCAAGAACTTTCTAATACAGGACAGCTAATGATTTTGAATATTTCACAGTGTTGGTAGAAAAAATCCCCACAAACTCTGAGCCTTATTATGAGTATTGCTTCAGCCAAACTTGCATGTAGTCATTTCACTTCTACATGACTGCCTAAATCCAAAGAAAAAATAGGTTATGATAACTTTTTGATAACTTGGTGTTGAAGCATAACATTAGGATTAACAGAAAAGCTAAGAGTTTCTTTTGGGAGTAATTATTCTCTTAGTTTTTGTCTGTTGATAAAGCTTTTGTGCTAGCATTTTATAATTTATACCCTTTAGGATAAAGGGAAAGAACATACTGTGATACCAAGATTTGGAGAAAAAAAAGTTCAGTTGTACTTGCTTTACTCTTCAGTGATTTTTAGAAGTTGGAAAGATCTAGGTTTAATTTTGCTTTGTGCTTTCTCATCACACAAAGGAATGGATAGAAAAGAATACATTTCTTCAGGAAGAAACCAAAAAGGCAAAATGTTAGCAGTAATTGGTCATAAAGTGCATTCCCACTCCAAATAGGAGAAATGATAATTTATTCTCTAAATTGATCACAAAATCGAGGGGGGGTTAAGTCTCATAAGTTCACTTTTCAGAATGGGCCTGGAGACAAAAATGCTTGACTTGTTCATCTTGAGACAGGGACAGACAAGAATGGAAAGACTGGAAATACTATGTGTATATGTTTTCCCACCATATTTGTAGTTATAAAATGAAGGCAAAACTAAAGACATATCTGAATAGCTTGACAAAAGCATAAGATTTTCCTTCTGTAGATTTCAAGTGTATTATAAACGGAAACGTTTCTGAAAATGGTACAAAGGCTGCACAACATGGCATAACTCTTCTGAAATAAATTTATTCTTCCTTTGAGATTAATAATGTCTCCAAAGGTTTGAGGATGAGCTAGCAGGTAGTCTTTTTACTCACAGAGGCAATGCTAATTACTTAAGTATGGAGTTAGATTAGTTCTGTTTAGGAAATCCTGAGTTCCTCTTTGGAGGTCTGTTATGTTTTTGCTTTGTTTTCCTTACGCTCTCACATGCATGCTCTTGCTCACATAAGTGAATTTCCTTCAAAACCAGCAGTTTCTCAAAGAAGTTGCTTTCATTTAAATGAGAAACAATAATACTTCCATAGTGCAACTCGAGGGTGGGGAGCCCACCTAAAAATGAGCTTTGATATTGTGAGAGAAAAATGCAGTAAATTAGTTAGTTCTTATGAGCAATTGCTAGTGCATATGATTCCTTTTCTATTTGAGCAAACAGCTCCCATGTCAAATCACAGTGGTGGTGATGATGGCCTGCATGAGAAGCTAGGTTGGCATGAATTCCTCGCTTTTGCAGAAAGAAAAAAGTCTGCACCATCTTCACTTTGAGGTTTTTTTTGTTTTTGTTGAAGGAAACATCTCAAAACAATTAGGGAACAGCTAGACCAAATGAATTGTAATTTCATCGAAGAAGCTTGGCAATCAGGAGAGATGTGTTCACGTTAATGTTTTTTCCCCTCCCAGGAGAGGATCCATGGTCTATAGGTAGAGTAAGCATTCACAGTCCATAGATAGTCACCATCCCAGAAAACCAGTTGCTTTCCCCTGATGCTCAGAACTGCTGGGAAGTTGGGTGGGAGCTTGTTGGGGTGTAACAGTAGCTCTGTTTTAGCTGAATGAGTCTTAGAGGTACTCTGTTCCCCTTAGAAAGTTTAGGTTGGCTCTGGTTGTGTTCCTTTTAAGATGCATTCTTTTCTTCATGATAGTGGTGGTGAACCACTGGCATAGGTGTCAGCTTTAATGCCGGCAGAGGTTTGAACTGTTCATGACAGTGCACCTACAATGCTTTTTTTCTTTTTTTAAAGATTCATCATCTTTAAAGCTCACTGTCAGGTTTTTCAGTGGTGTCTCATGAAAAGGACTGTACAATAAAGGTAGGAATGCCTCTCTCCTGGCAAAAGATCTTCCACAATTTTTTTTTTCCTAATTTGGAATCTATCAGGAGATCAGTTTGTGATGCAGGAACGTTTGCATCCTTGGTGATATGTCTTACACTGGCGTACTTTAACAGGCCTGAAGTTGCATAGGTATGCAAACAGCACAGCCACTTGAAGTGTTGTTTTTTTTTCTGGCCACCCAAGAAAAGGGCTTTTTATGTTTGGATATCAAAATATCCCCTTAACATTCCTTTTCTCTAAACTAGATTAAATATACATTTAATTTACTGTTGTCATGGAGGTCCTTAACTTTATTTATTCTTTCTTCTGTGCTTCAGCATTATTTTGAGCTCTTTCAGAAAACCAGCATCATATTATTCTTCTGTCGTGGTGATGTTCCTTGTTGCCAGCTGCCTTTTCCTGTGGTGTCCCGAGGCTGAGGCACTATCTAATAAGGAGCAGTGTTACAGTTAACACTGATACCTTCTTTACAATAGAACAGACTCCAAATAATACGGTTTCTTGGGGAGCCCAAAAATCATGTATAATGGAACTTACTCTCAGCTAGGTATTAATGCAAGAAATGTCTAATCACTGGATATTTATAGAATAGATTTTGAAGTCAGCACTGTATACAAAGTTTAATGCTGTCATCTACCGTCTAAACAGCCTAAAGGAAATAAAACAAAAATTTTGCTTCAGATAGTTGAGACTATAGATCTCTTAAGTCATCAAAGTCTGGGCTGTGCAGCTTTAATAGTATTTGACTTGATTTGTCAGGGATGCTAGTTGTATCTGTTCCTTTCTGAAATACTGAGGCATTTTACAAACTTGTATGAATTACTGCTTCCTTTCGTAGGAGCTCCTGCTGACAAGAAAGAACTCTGTACACAGTTCTGGGTTTTTTTCTTTTTGATAGTAAAAACAAGACCTGTTAGATAAACAGCTGTGTGTATGTTACAGATAAAGAGTGGAAGAAGTTGTGACTTGTTGAAAACCCAGTTTCAGTTGGCTTTTAATTGTATCTGCTACATCGTTTTTTCTCAGGGCTAGTCCTACCCCTGTAGCTGAATGCAAGCTGATAGCCCATGGTCAACAGGTCCATGGTCCCTGTTCCTCAAAGGCAAATGCTTGTTAAGTTGGAATTTGTATATTTTTGTCTTCTGTCCTTATGCATTTAGAATTGTCTGTAGAATGGTGGGAGTTTCTCTTTAAGATCAACTTGGGGGTCTTAATGAAATTATTTGACTTCCTTACTTTCATCTAAAATGTTTAAAAGTTTGTTCGGTCTGCTCATCTAGATGCATAAAGATAGTTTGACCTATGTTTATTTAATAAATATACTCTCTAATATTAGTTGGAGGAGAGCCGGAATGTTCAAAAGCAGATGAAGATACTGCAGAAGAAGCAAGCACAAGTTGTGAAGGAGAAAGTCCACTTGCAGAGTGAGCATAGCAAGGCCATTTTGGCACGTAGCAAACTGGAATCTCTCTGTCGGGAGCTTCAGCGTCATAACAAGACTTTGAAGGTTAGTTTGTTTACATAAATTACAGTGGCAGTGGTGGTGAAAATCTTACTTACTGATTACTGCTTAAAATCAGGTCTGCTGCTTTTACATACTGCTTTGCACCGTTACCTGTACCTGTAGAAGATGAGTGGCACATGGCATAAGTGTACCTGATTTTAAGGTAAAGAATATGGGGGTGGTTCAACTCGCTAATTTTTTTCCCCCTCAAACTGGTTTGTATTACTTGCAGTATGTGATCTTGCCATATTTGTTTCTGGGAACAGTGCTGATGACCACTGGAAAAAATAGCACAAGTGAAATAACAGCAGCATGAAATGGCAGGGTATCAAAAAAGGCTTAATTCTGTCAGTGTAATGGATGGGAGTGAAAAGGAAGAGAGCCAAGAGATTCTTATCTGTGATCACTGTAGGAAAGTTCATTATAGTATCAGTGCTGGTTTTAACATCTGAGTAATTCTTACGCTTGCAAAGGTATTCATGTACCATCATACACTACCAACCTCTGAGTAATGTTAGTAGTGGTAAGGACAAGGTTCTCTAAAAGTTTTGGAATTTCTAGATTCTTCATTCCATGCACTTTGTATGGGTAGTCAGCAAAGCATATTATGATTGTGGTTTATATTAACTCTGGAACTTGAAACGGTACAGAAGTGAATTATTATGGTTGTTTCTGATGCAAAAATTCTAAAAAGGTGCATGATTTGGCTTGAACACGTTAATTTTCTCTCATAAAAGGAAGAAAACATGCAGCAAGCACGTGAAGAAGAAGAAAGACGGAAAGAAGCAACTGCACACTTCCAGATTACACTGAATGAAATTCAGGCTCAACTGGAACAGCATGATATACATAATGCCAAGCTCCGTCAGGAAAATATTGAACTGGGGGAAAAACTGAAGAAACTCATTGAGCAGTATGCATTGCGAGAAGAGGTGCTTACATTATGCTTCTAATGGGATTCTGTTAGTTCCTGGACTGTAAGGGTCAGATAATTATTTAAGGGGGAGGAAAAAACCCTAATACTTTATAGCCATCATGTGTGTATAGATATATTTTAAATTATTCTTTTTACTTCACTACTGTGAAAAATTAGGTAGCTGTTTGGCCCGCTATCTGCCTTTGCTGTCTGGTTTTGCATATCTAAATTCAAGATGCATCAAAAAAAAATCTTTCACAGTGAAAGCGGTCGAATAGAAATAAGTTGTCCAGAGATCGTGGAATCTGTGTCTTTAGAGGTATTCAGAACTCAACTGGGCAACGTGTGAGCAACCTGATCAGACTTTGAAGTTGACCTTGGTTTAAGTGGACTAAATGGCTTCTAAAGGTTATTTCCAACATAAATATGTATTAACATTTGAAGTTCTTGTAAATTATAATTTCACATTGTAATGGGAGGGGATATAAGAGCTATTCTTTATCTTATTTGTTTTGGTTATTAAGCTTGGGGGTTTTTGGGAAGCTCCATCGTGTATGTAGCTCTTCTTGTTGGCATAGAATCAAAGTAAGCTATCATGCTTTAAGAATATATTTGGACTGGTATCATGGACTGTATTGTAGGGCTGACTGAGCCAGCTTTAATTGGCACCAGCGTATGAACTAGCCAGTCTAAGCTACAGCAGTGGAAAACAGCCAATTCTCCTTCTCAAAGAGAGAACTAAGCTTCGAGGAGTTCTACAGCTACAATTAGTTTCCTAGTTCTTAGCTGGCATAGGAGGTTTGGAATATAATTTCTCAACTGGGTTTTTTTTTGTTGATGGTATTATGTGTGGGTTTTTTGGGGTTTTGTTTTGGTTTTTTTTTTTTCAATCTGGATGGGTTAAAAAACTCTCTGTAGACTAGTTCCCCACCTTTTGCGATCGTGGAATATTTGTATCTACCATGAGATAACTTGGGGAAGAGAAAAGGTAGGAAGGTGCCTTGTGCTACTTTACAGATGGAAGTAAGACTGCAGACTTCAACAATTTGTGGAATTTCATCAGCTAAATAAACTATTGCTGCTAACTTAGCTAATTTTGAGCTTTTTTTAATTATGAGGACTAGAGCTTTTAGAAGTAACAAAGTACAATAAGGATTAGAGGTAGATAGATGAACTTTAGAAGGAAGGATAGAGGTTACTTGGTTCAGGATTTTTGAAATGTCTAGTCACTTCACAGTGACTGACAGTATTGTACCAATTTAATAAAATATGCATATGGCTTCCATGAAAGACAAAAAAAGCGTAGTTATAATGTATGGAGATAAAGGGAGAAAAAAGGCATGTAAAACAGTCTTTTGCTGCTCTTTCTTTTGCGTGAAAATTTGAAACAATATGCATCTCCCCATACACGTATGCTTACCTTAATTGACCAGTGGACTGTTTGTATTTGACTAATATGATTTTCTTTCTTCCTTTAGCATATTGAGAAAGTGTTCAAACATAAAGAACTGCAGCAGCAACTTGTGGATGCCAAGCTTCAGCAAACTACCCAACTTATTAAAGAAGCAGAGGAGAAACATCAGCGAGAAAGGGAGTTTGTAAGTGAATTCTGTGTATGCTAAGAGAAATAACAAAACCCACCAAAGCAGACTTTTCACAATTTAAAGCAAATGCAGCAAATTGAGAGGACTATCTTATGAAAGTTAGGATAGATTTCAGCAGCGAGACTGAGATTTAAGTTTTGTGTATGTATGATGCCTACAATATTACTGTCCGTATTTACAGGCAAGTGGTGTTACTGTTTGGATTTTCTCAGCAAATGTGCTGGATATCATTTAGATTTTTCTTAGGCTGGGAAATGTCTTGAGCTGAAACACCAAAGGTACTTTCTCGCAGTCAAGAGTTGTAACTTCTGGTTTTATGCTATAAGAAATAACAAATGCAGAATAAAACATGCTTTTCTGAACGATCTGTCCCCAAAACTGTGCCTGATGTTTTCTTTGTATGTTGATAATCAGCAATTTACTTGCAGTCTTCCAAGAAGTTTGCTTCTAATTAAAAAAAAAAAAGATTTTTTTTTATGCTCCTTATGTATCTGTAATTTCTAGGCAAAAGCCTTGCTTTTCCTGTATAATCTTAAAATGATCATCCAGTGTTGGACTGTTCTGTATTTTTAAAACATAATTTTGGAATCATAAGCTGATGAAAATGTCTTCAAAGATGAACCTACAAGATGGTGTCAAGTTGAAGCAAAATTGGTTTGAACTGGCCTGTAAAGGCAGTATTAGTGACTGGAGAAATGGAGGTGGAAAATAAATTAGAGAGGTTACAGAACAGTTATAAATTACACAGTTTGTTAATGAACTACTCGTATAAATTTAGCAGTTCAGACTTGCTACAGAAATAGAAACACTGACTCATGCTACCAATTAGAAAAAGGTCTCAATAAAAATTTCTGCATGCCAGCACATGCTTTAAGTTGTATACATGAAAGTATAGGATAATAATAAAAAAGTCTATGTGAGAAAACATGGTTCAGTGGCCCTTAGATGGTGTTAACATTTGTTCATTTTTCATCGTAGATGAAGTTAAACACTTCTTAGGAGTACTTTCTTCATTATGTGGCTTTTTGTATTGTTTTTTTAGCTGCTAAAAGAAGCTACTGAGTCCAGACACAAATGTGAACAGATGAAGCAACAGGAAGCTCAGCTGAAGCAGCAGGTACCTCTTTTTTTAACACAGTGTTCTTCAATAATAGTTCTGAAAAGAAAATACCAAGAGATTTGTGATTGTAGTGAACACAGCGCAACATATGAAAAAACACATGTTATCATTCATCAGAGGCAATATACTATTTGTAAAAAATACTTGGTATTTTTTTAGTTAAGTCTTAAATTTAATTTTGAGTAGGTAACTCTTCAGTAGTGAAGTGTGAAGTATAAATTGTAAAGGCTTGACGTTTTATAGTTGCGGTTTAATGCATCTGGAGAGTAGTGTTACTGGAAGGTGCTAAACATTGAATTGCTGGAGGTTTTTTTAATCCTTTTAATAGTGTTAATGTTACAAAGACTAGAATATATGAAAGCTTAAGAATGTATGCATTGTGGTGGCTACTTTACCATTCTTTGGCTTCACTGAAACTGTTGTTCTCTCTTCTGAAGGTATTTTTATCTGTTTTTTATAGCTGTTGGGGACAAGAGAGGCCATTATGACTGTAAAGAGTTGGGTGGGGATTTCTACCCAGGCAGGTTTTAGAATTTGTTCCTTGCTGTTTCCATCTCATGCTGTTGTGTAGGTTTGGGAGCAAGCGACATCACGCTTATCCCTGTAGTTAACGCAGATTTAGTAACCCGAGTGTCTCTGTCTGCAAAAACCTGCTATCTTCAAATTGTTTTCTTGCTGTAAATGCTACAGCAAAGTCCTCTCTTGAGAGTGGAGAGATGGTCTCCAGCTTTTACGCTGTGTTCTGGATCACCTGCGGTCATCGACCACACGAGCTTGGTGCATAAGGCAGAGGGAAGTGGTAGGTTCAGCTGACATCCCAGCATCTGAGAAGCAGTGGCTGTTCCTTTTATTGTATACCTCTTATTGCTTCAGTTTTTTGAGGTTTTGTATTAAGTCTCCTTGCAAGCTCTATTTCATGCTCTTTTTTCATGCTTCTAGTACCTAATTCTTTTCAAGGCTTTCCAACAGTTAGATTTAAAGTGGATGTGTATGTGTGTAGTTAAATGTAATCATACGCACACATCTCCATTGGACTTGGATATTAATGAGTTCAAATTCTCCCAAATAGTTTTTTTGCCATGCTTAGTCTTTTATGATTTTTTCCAAGTTGGTCACCCTTTATTTAAAATCCCACTGCCTTTGTTATGCTTTTTAATAGCAACCATGTGTATAGTTTGTGGTTTCCTGGGGTCAACAGCTTTTTTTTGTAGAATAAGACAAGCTAGAAAGTTCAGTCACAATAATGGCAAAGAGTCGTGATGTACTGATGACAACCTAGGCTAATTCCTGTTATTGGATTTCCTCTACTATTAGAGCAAAATACAGTATTTCTGTGCTCTGAATTGTATTGTCCTGCAACCCTCAATGTCAGAATTGAGAAAACTGATTACTCTTCAGTTGGAGTAAGAAGTTACTAGTAAACGGTCATGTACTCTTAGAACATCAAATCACACACTGATAATATAAGCTGTTCTAATAAGAACCATAACCCAAATTTTTTTACGTTATATTAATTAACACATTTTGCAGTTCCTTCTTGATGATTGACCTTGTGGTGCCAGGCAAGAAAATTTTCTGTCATCAAACGTTAATGCTTGTTAAAATGTAATGCTTTTCACTATTAAATTAATTCCTTGTCAATATTCACTTCCATGACTTATGCTTACTGGGCAGATTTCGTAGGTTGTGAATGTGTATTTTGGTTTCTGGAATCAAGCATGATTGTTTTGTGCCAGCCTTGGCTGTTAGCTTTGGCTGGTTAAGGTGGAAATGTAAGTCTTTTTCTAAGTTTAATTTCATTAACCATGTGCTCAATTTCCTGTATATGTGTATGTCCACATATTTTTTGTAGTGGTGAAGCAAAAATGACATAGTGATGAGCTGTGACATTTTCCAACGTTTTATTAAACATAATATCTTTTTTAGTTCAGAATCTATTGCTGTTCTATAAACATAGAAGTCTCCTTTATATGTAATTTGAATAGCAAGTTTTCGGACAAGTTCTGCATGCCTCTCAAATGGAAATCTTAGGATAGTATAGAAAAAAAAGATAAAAAGAAGTTGCTCTTCTATTATTTTGAGTTGAATTTTGCCCTATACCTTAATATTTTTGTATTTGTATGCAGCTGTTCAGATTAATGTTGCTGCTTCTTTGCCAACAGCTTTCTCTTTACATGGATAAGTTTGAAGAGTTCCAGACCACCATGGCAAAAAGTAATGAACTCTTTACAACCTTCAGGCAAGAAATGGAGAAGGTACTTAAAGGATTACTTTGTTTCATAAAAAGTAATATAAAAATGCATGCTGTTAGTGGGATGCATTTTAGATTTTATAACAATGTTTGCATTCTGAAAATGTATGGAGTACTTTAACACTTAATTTGGATCATAAGATAGGGCATAAGAATTTGTCATATTATGGAAGACAAATGTAACTTTTTCTGGTTTTTGACATACTTGCATAATACCTAAATCCTAATTTCAGTGTTCTATTGAAGGCATACAATACTTCTTGGTGTTTTTGGCTGTGCTTATATTAAACTTTTCCTGGAGCTTTTTATTAGTCATACTTGAAGTTTGCTAGTCTGTTTCTTTTAAGAATCAATCTTGTTTTCTTTGCAGAATCTGTATTTGCAGGGTTGATTTTGTGCAGAAAGACTTTTCTGTAAAATAACTTGTTCAAACTAAACTTGGAAAGTAATACTAAGAAGTCGAATTACTCATGTAAACATACCTATGTTGCAACACAAGCCACAAAATGAAGTATTTTATCTTTTGTAGATGACAAAGAAGATCAAGAAACTGGAAAAGGAAACCATAGTGTGGCGTACCAAATGGGAAAACAACAACAAGGCTCTTCTGCAAATGGCTGAAGAGGTAATTAGCTTTCAAGCCACAGTATGGCTAAATCAGAGTCTGCGTCCTGGAGAACTTCATAAAGTTTTTCAGTTTTG
>NW_009600563.1:0-330 GCF_000690535.1 Cariama cristata
GGCTCTGGAGCGGAGTACCGCAAAGGAGGACCTTCCCAAGAGCGGCAAAACCGCTGAGGCAAAAGCCCAGGGACAGAGAGTGAGAGAGAGGGTGCCCCAGACCCCCCCGAGTGGAAGGTGTCGAGCCCGTGATGAGCGGCAGCTCTAACTCAGCGTGGGTGGGGCCAAGGGTGATAGCAGCCAAACCCCCACAGGTACATAAGCAGCCCTTAGGGAGTGCGGCGAACAGGGTAGGCAAACAGAGTGGGAGGCGTCAGCCAGAGTGGGGCGCGGCAGTTCGCGTAGGCAGGGCATGTAGGCCGGGCACCGCAGCTTTGACAGCCCAAGAGG
>NW_009600564.1:0-2930 GCF_000690535.1 Cariama cristata
AGTTGGGGGCGGGGGGCTACCGTTGCCGGATCTGCTATATAACACAAATTCATCTGTTTCTGAAGCGTTTGGTCTGTCTCATCCTCGTAACTGCTGTGGTTCTGTCGCCGATACAGTATGCTGGTGCTGTAGAGGAAGTTATTGTGAAGGAAATTTTTCCATGCCCTTATTTGTGAGTTTCACTTTATTGTTGTTTTTAGGAACTGAGGTATGGTGTTTTTTGTTTTTTTTTTATTAATTCCTCCCTTTGCCAAGTTGGAAGCTTCGACCATTTCTGAGCTAAACCTTCCATCACTCTGTCTTTTTTTTCTGTCCATCTTCTTTTTTTCTTATATAACCCAACCAGTCAAAATCTGCTTCTGGACCTTCCCTCACAGATGTGATTTCCAGTTTTTGTCTCTGACACCTAAACCTCTGTGAAAGTAGATGGGGAAGGCTATAGGGAACACACAGCAGGGATTGAGACCAGGGTGCTGTTTGCAGCTTTGTGTTGTTACTGTAGTGGAAAAGGAGGAAGCTGTGTTCAACCGCACTCCCTGCGCTCCTGGGAATTTAAATTATTGTCTTTACTGCACTGCTATGTCAAATCTGTTGTGTGGCTGTTTAGACTTTGCCCTCTTTGGAAAGACTCTTCCTCCTCCTCCTGATGGGTTTTTCTCTGTAATCCTTCAAAGAACAACTTTATTCTCGGTTCCTTTCCCTATTTTTCTTTTTTTAAAAAAATAGCATGTTTACTTTGCAGAGCAAATATTATGCAGGTCACAGCTTCCTCCTGTGCACGAAGATGATTCTGTCCCCGCAGTGCACGTCTGTGGAGTCAGGACTTGTCAGGGATGCTTAGGGAGGTGTCGCTCGCAGGAGCCTGGGTTCCCACACAGGCATCTGTGCTAAACACCATCGCTCTGAATATCCAGCAGTAAACTGCTTCCTCCAGCAGTGAATCACAGCCGTAAAAGGCCCCTTTAATCTGCTGCAATCAGTTTTGGGGATGCGGGCTGGTTTGGGGAACTCGGTGTCCTGGCTGCTGCGGCCACGAGAGTGAGAGGCACAGCCGGGGTACTCGGTGCTGCTGCTCATAGGCATGTATGTGATTATCCCTTTTTGACAGCCTCCGTGTAAAATAGTAATAATAATAATAATGAAACGTCCCTCAGGATTTCCTCCTAATAACTGAACATACAGCAGCAGTTGTAAACTGTCTTGGTAATGTCATAGCCTCCCTGAGAAACGCGAAGGGCGGAGGACCTCCGACAGCAGGCGAGGATCCCAGTAACGAGGCGAAAACAAGGCATCCTGGGTTTTAGATCCTGTAGAAAAAATTATATCATGGTTGCAAGGCCGTGGGAGATGAGCCAGTCTCCAGGACTGCTACAAATGTTAGATTTCAATGAAAGGTCAACTGGGAACAAGGTCAAAACAAACCCGATACGCATAGCAAACAGCGAAGCTGCGAGGTGCAGATAAAGGTTAATGCGGAAGGGCTATTGGCATTAATACAGCATGTGGTCAGCTTGCTGCGGAGCAGGGTCTGAACCAGGAGATAATGAGGAGGGTTTACTCTAATTCTATTATAATGTATAATTAACTAGCATAATTGATAGCAATTTTCCCTGTGTGTCTGCGTGTGTATGCACGTGTACATAAAGTCTCATTTTCAGCTTTTGTGCAATTGCACCGTTTGCCTTGAGTCGATGGAAACTGTCCGGTGGCTCTTGGGGGCTCAAGCTCACCGCTTTGCTCAGCCCATGGATGTGGAGGGGGAGCAATGTGTTCCCCCTGTATTTTCTCTGCCTGTATTTTCTCTGCCTCTGAAATTATAGACATAATACCGAGGTGATGCCCTGGATAAGGCAGACCTGCTGCTGGTAAAACGGTCTGTTGTGCCATGGATAAAGTTGGCGTTTGAGAGAGAGCGAGGGAAAGGTCAGTCCCGTTTTCTTCTGAGTTGTTTGTACCTTTTATTCTCAGTATCCCTGTGAAAACAGAGAGCTTGAACCGAATTTTGCCTTTGTGATCATCTTTTCTACAGGATAAAGTTTATGCTTTGTTACTGTGCAGAGACATAAGCATACTCATGATTCAAATGCACTGGGGATTTTAATTTTCATGAATCACAAAGAAGAAAAAACATTGCTGCATCCTCTGGCCTTCCTCTGCAGGGCAGAGAGCAAATGAGCAAAATTTTCCCCTGTCCCAAGTCAACCCAAAACCAAGCTGCAACGCTCTACTGACGTGGTGACGTTTGGGGTTTTGTTGGTTTTTGGACAGGTGGGGAAACCCCTGCTGTGGCGTTGACACTGGATGCCATAAAGTAGCCTGGCCCAGCAAATGTAAAATTAAGCTTTATCCCACATGGTTGATGTTGTTGGGTTGCAGAAAGGTTTGTTGTACCTACTGTTAGAACCTTGATGTCATGTGAAATCATAGAGGTAGGAAATTTAGGGTGGTGGTGGGATTTTTTGTTGGTTGTTTGGGATTTTTTTGGGGGTGTGCATGTGTTTGTTTTTAAATCTGGCCCTGATGATAAAGAGGTCTAACCAAAGTCTTCAATTGTAAAGTAATAGAAGCGGGCTGACAAGTAAAAG
The DNA here is from genome assembly GCF_000690535.1 of Cariama cristata. Lineage (NCBI taxonomy): Eukaryota > Metazoa > Chordata > Aves > Cariamiformes > Cariamidae > Cariama > Cariama cristata. Next base: position 2,586 of record NW_009600564.1, read on the forward strand.
TGTTGAATGATTTATCTTGACAGTTGTTTTGCTTATCCACTCTCTTGATTTGGTGAGGTAAAATGGAGGGAGGGCATTAGTATTTACTTATATTTTCTTTCAGTATCTGGCAGTACACATTTTTCAAGTGTAAATGCAAATAACGCACTTCTCCATTCTTAATCCCTTGGGATGGGAAACCTAAAGGCCATATTCTTGCTTCAGAGGGGGGGATTTAGCCTTCCAGCTACATTAAGTGTTAGCTGGAAACATGTGGCTAAAGGCTCCTGAATACAGAGCTGAGACTCATCCCTTGAGGTCCTGGTTTATTTGGAAATTTAATTTGTAATTTTTTATATATATATA
>NW_009600565.1:0-238 GCF_000690535.1 Cariama cristata
TTTTTCCTGAGAGTCTTGAGTTCTTCCCAGTTAGAGGACCTAGATAGCCAGGGTAGGTGTGTTTGGTACGCGTGTGGAAATGAAGAAAGCGCTGACCTCCAAATAACAGGTAACAGCAACTTCCCTACATTTTCTAGTCAGACTTAATTATTGCTTTGGGGGAAAGTTTTTTGGGGAGGAAAAAAAAATACAGAATGTAAAGCTGCAATTTACTTTAAAAAAAAAAAAAAAAAAACAA
>NW_009600565.1:278-6392 GCF_000690535.1 Cariama cristata
AAAACACCAAACAAAAAAACCCAACAACAAAAAACCCTCTCTTTTATTCTTGCACTGAAGATGGAAAAATTACCCAAATGCTAGAAAACCTCCAAATATCTGAATGTTTTCCCCTCTTTCCCCAGCTGTCTTTCTGAACTTGATTTGAAACATGCTGAAAATATCTCTGTTCCTGATCTATTGAAAGTTTCCATTATTGACTAGCAGAAAGGCTGCTTTTGTGTGTGTCTCGCTTGTGGGCAAAAGATAATTTTAAAAAGCACCATGTTTATCTGGAGAGAGCAGTGTGGTGAGGCAGGAGCCCCAGGCCAGCCGTGATGATGGATCGGAAACTTTGCACGGGGAGCAAAGACGGGAGGATCTGCCATGAGATGTGTTAGGAAAAACCCCTTGGAGCAGGCATGGGGCTTGGTGAAGTCCTCGGCCGGTGTTGAAGGCGCCTTCACAACTGGGGCAGGGCAGCAAAAGCTGGCGTGCCCCTTCCCTTCCAGACCCCTGCTCCTTCCTCCTCCTCGGGGAGCCGGGCACTAACGCAGCGGTACCAGGCTGGAGGGACCGCTAAACAGGGCTCTGTAGCGATGGCAGCCCGAGACACGAGAGCTGCGCAGAGTGTTTGGAAGGAGAGCCCTTATTATTGGGAGTTTAAAGGGAAGGCACTTAAAAATGCGGGGAGGCTTGGCAGGGTGATTAGACTTGCTGCTCCCGGAGGGAGCGTATGGCTTCACGGAGCATACCGGTGTGTCTGGCCTCTCCCTAAGAAAATACAGAACCACTCAGCAAAGAGGACGTCAGACCCCGGGCTGGGATGGTGCTGATGACAGTGGGTTTTCTGCCATGGTTTATCCTGGTTTATGCTCTTACCTTATGTGCCAGTGGTCTGCCCGCTGCCGTCAGCCCATCTCCTAGTGTGTCTGTAGACTGTCACTGCTGTTTTTGGGGGAAATGTAGTTTTTCTTGGCCAAAGATACGGTAGAGATCAAAGCCTAAAACTTGCACCCAGGTCTGGGGGCAGGGAGCATCATTATGTACCAAGTCTTGGGCTTGGTCTGCTGGGAGTTTGCTTCTGAGCTCAACATTGCTGGTGGTTTCCAGATTTTTTGGGGCCCACTTGTACATGAGCTGCGAGTTCCTGGTGGCCAAGTTCAGACGTTTTAAAGTCAAAAATACCGCCAGTTAATAAGTTACTGCGTGATGGCTCCTGCCCAGTGCCCCGTGCCCTCATCTGTGCTGAGCTCCCGTATCAGCCAGCTAAAAGGCAACTCGCATGAGGGTCTGGCTTTGGTTTTGCCGCTGGTTCATTCAGTGCCCATGGCAAACCTCCTCTCAGCTCCGTGCCTCAGTTTGCCTGCCTGTGCTCCGTGACTGATAGTGATGCACTCGCCTTTTGTCAGCTGCCTGGAGCTCCCTAAAGGGTTTGAATGGTGTGTGGGTGCCAGGCGGTGTTAAATGAGGAGCAGCGATGTGATGCTCAGGTGGAAGAGGTGATTTCCATCGAAAGCAAAGGACCATTGGCCTCTGTCTTTCATCTTCCAAAATGGTGCAGTAAAATTAGTGCCGGTGAAGGATGCTAGACTGACAGCCAAGAGACCAAAGACCTCTTTTCATCTTCCTCGTAGACAGAGCGCAGCCCGGCAGCGAGCCTCCAGCGACGGCCCGCCTTCGCCGCGACCTGCCCTCCCTGCGGAGGAGAGGGTACCTCGGCTGTAAGGAATCCGTGTGCTTTCATTAGGCAGCCTTCCTGCCCATTCAGTCTCCGGCTCCTTTCCTCCGGCTTTTGGCGAGGTTGCCAATTACTTCCCTGCGTGTGATGTGTGTGACACCCATTTAAAACCCAGCTTCGTGGCCTGCATTTCGCATCAGCTGCCAGTCAGCATTGGGATGGTTACTGCTTCCGATTGCCGGCAGATCAGGCCGGATCCGGGCTGGTGATGGTGAAACGTTCCCTTTTCTAGCGAGGGAGCACTGTGGCGAGGGCTGGCGGGGAGTCGGTGCCGCTGGCTGTGCCGAGTCGGGGCCGAGTCGTTGCATTTCTGCAGCCTCGGGCGCTGGGCGTTTGGGTTGACGAGGCTGAGGGCGGCTCTTGGGATTAGGTGGGGTCTGGCTGAACAGAGATAGCATCAGCTGGGCTTGGTAGATGTTGAAATAATCAAAGCAATCAATAGCTTTTTTTATACTGGTTCCCTTGGTCGCACAGTCCGCTGAAGGAGATGATTTTCGCAGCCGTGCAGAAACCTCCATGATGGCTGCGTTATTTCTGAGTCCTGCGCTCTCTGGCAAAGGATAAAGTGTGCATCCTAGGACAATGAAACCTGGCGTTGGGTGGATGTCAGTCTTACCAGGCTGAAATGACAATGGCATCATGCAGTGGATCAGAACGTTAAGTCTTTAAAACCGTATGTTCAATGTGTCATATCACAGGAGCTTTATATTCTTGGTGATAACAATCGGCAACGCGTTATCTGTGGTTTCTCGCTTGTACATTTCTTACAAGCTGATAAACTTTGAGCTGGATGAGAATCAAGTGCGCTTCATTGTTCATGTCTTGATCGGGGCTGGAATAGCCTGTCTGGGGGCTGATGACAGAGGAGCCCAGGAGCTGCGGTTCTGGATGATGCTCAGCACCTCTGGTCCAAGTCCTCCCTCCAACAGTGGTGGGCTCCAGGCGTTTCGGCGGTCCTGCCAGCTAGCTGCTGTGGCCAACACAAATAAATAAATAATGGAGAGCGTCGGTGTTTCAGAAGAGGGATGCTTCACTTCACTTGGCATTTTAATCTCTTCCAGCACTAGGTTGGAATAAGCACTTTTCTGGTGTGTGGTGATTTATTTTGTTAAAAACCAAGGCATTATTCATAATTATGCAGTTTTATGAGAGTATACATAGCAGTATTCTTCCCGTGGCAGGCTGTGGGAGCTGGCATAATATTTAAATAAGAGCCCTGGGGAAAGGACACGCTCGCATTCAGAGCCGGGCTCGGCGCAGTTGCGGGCTCAGCCTATTGAACTGCTGTATAATTACCTCTATTCAGCACTGCCGCTCCCGTTATCAGCCGGCCGTCAGGGGGAAGGCCAGCGTTTTAAAATTACATAGATTGTTAGAGAACATCAAACTTTTTTAATGCCGTTAATGATCCTCAGCTATAAATAGTCTGTTCCCATTGACTGGCAATAAGGCTTTTGTACTGTGCCTCGCAGAGCTGCGAGGCTTTTCTGAGTTTGTTGGGTTTTCTTTTTTCCCCTCCCTATATACTGTGGGTCCTTTCGTTCTGATTGCTTTACAAACGGCAGTCCACCCTCTCTGGGTCGGGAAGCGGAGGTCCCGCAGAGCAGGAATTGGCCCAAGGTCGTGTGGGGGGGTCATGGATGAACAAGGTGGGGGACTGGCAGCTCCATCCCCTGGTCGCTCGACTCTCGTCCTCTCCCAGGGACCAGGTCCGGGATGGGGACGGGCTCCTCTGGGGCTCCCTGTCTCTCCCCTGCCACTGGATAGTCTTCTGGGAACAGCCAGCCCTTACTTTGTTTGTAAGACAGGCAGCTTTTATATACGCTGTACCCCAAAATTTTCCTCGTTATCTCTCAGGGTGAAATACGGCGGTAGGTTTGTGGAGGAGAGTTCGGAACGGGGGCTCACGGAGCTCGGCGGCCGTGCACTGCTGAGGCAGGAGCAGGAGCTGTGCTGTTCAGCTGCAGCCCGGGACTTGGAGATGAGGAGGACTCGTTCGAAGAAGCCCTTGTCCTGCCAGTGCCCTGCTCTGACACAGTAAATCCTTGAGCGGAGGGGAATTGTCATGCGAAACCTGACCGGTTCATTTCTCTGTGCTTGAGCGGCATCGTGAGTAGTTACTGCTCCCTGTGAGCGCACACAGATCCCTGTAGACGGCTTTACCCTTTGCCAAATGTGATTTGAACTGCCGAGAAGTCCGAGAGCAGCACTTAAAAGCTCCGAGTGCCGCGGACACTCTGAGCTCATTGCTGGAAACAGCGTGTGAGACGTGGACGGGATGTCAGGCTGAGCTGTTGCGGTGGGTTTCTAGTCCTCGGCACTGGTTGAATATCCCAGCGAAATAATACCAATGAAAAAACCCTCAAACCCTGAACCAACTCCCCAACTTCCACAGCGGCGATTAAATGGCTGCGTTTCCCATCTCCCAGAAGTTGCCGTGAGATTCTGCCACAGCTTCATTCTCAAGTGCCTGCAGACACAATAGGAAAAGGTCATCGCATAAACACCACTTCTCCGAAGGCAATTTCTTTGTCTGTTTTGAAAGCCAGGAAGCAAAGGGTATTCTAATTCGAACTGCTCTGCCGGCGTGACCGTACCGGGAGTGCCTCCCCCCACGCCGTTCTGGTTCCAGGCACATCTTCGGGTCAGGAGCTTTGCCGGCGCTGGAGAAGCACGCTCGATATGTGGGGTTTTGGCTGCTAATAGACGACATGGGTTTGCTCCCGCTGCGGGCGAGAATGGAGTCTGGTGGGCTGAGTATGAGCGCGGGGGGCGAGAAATGCAGCTCGAGGTCTGGGCCGGTAGCACCCGGGCAGTGAACACTTCAGGGAACGCTCCGGCGTGTATAATGAGTTCAGCTTTTCCTTTGCCTGCGACTCCTGTACCTGGCGCTTTTGTTTTTAAGCGTAAAGATTTCCGCGTTTTCCCCAATGGTTTGTACAAAGGTTGAGCGCGTGGGGAAACCCATAAAACAATGTCACCAAAAATGCGAGGAGGAGAAGAAAGCTTTTAATAAAGCACTGCTGGGTGTGTGCACCTGGGAACTGGGCTTGGATGAATTTGAACGGGAGGGAGGCTGCTGGAGAAGGTCACCTCTGAAGGTGGCAGATGAAAAAGCAGCACGGCCTGCTCTTTTCGGGGCAGCTTTGGCAGAAACCCATCAGTCCGTAGGTGTTCGGTTGGCCCATCCTCCGGCGTGCGATTCCCCAGCATCCCGGGGCTCAGCAGAGCGGCTGTCCTGAGGAAGGTGCTTGCCCTTCAATTGGGGCGGGGGAGAGACGGAGGGGAGCAGAATTGAAGGGAACCATCCGCAGCAGGGCGTGAGTGGGCTGTAGCTGCCCAGGGAGGTTAGAAGGCGGCATTAAGGCACTCGGTGATGACAAAACGGTGGTTATTTGGGGTCCGATGCTCAGCAAGGGAAGTACCTCTCTTTTGCCTCATCTATCCCTGCGTGGTCTCGAAAAACAGCTGCAGAGGAAGGAAAGCATCCGCTGTACCTGAGGAACGTTAGAAAGCATACTGAAATTACAGATGTGATTATTAGCAAAGAGCTCTGGATTTTGTGCCTGCAGTGTGCCTGTCTGAGTCTTGTTTTCCTTTTCCATTACCAGCAGATCTGTTTTATAGAGCTGTTCAGCTCTGTGTGGTCCCTATTAAAAGTTTTCTTTCCCAGGGTGATTCTGCTCCTTTGTTGCATCTGGTTCTTGAACACTTTATACTATCAAACAGCAAAATGCTTTTATTGACGCAGCAAAGAACAATGGGATCTTTCCAACAGCGCTCCCAAAATACCCTCTTGGCTTTTTTTTTATGCCTGGCTTCCAACAGTGGGAAAAAATGATTAAGATAGGTTTACTCTGGTCACTTCAATGGGCGATTGGTAGTATCAACAAATGATTCCAGTAAATGGATTAGCTCCTCTTCTCCAACAAGGCTGAAGCAATGTGTACTTGCCCTGTCCATGCTCTTTCTATGAAACAGGCAGCTGAAAAAGCAAAAGCGTCCACAATTTAATAGAGCGCAGATCGGGTTAGGCAAAGATGATGGCATTGGGCTTGTGTCAGGTCACTGGAGTGTGATTGCAAGCTGGTCGGACGTGCGTGGTTGCTGCTCATACAGTGACTGCACCCGCCGTGGCCCGAAGCCTCGCGCTCGGCTCCTCCGAGATGCAATTTCCCGTCTGTGCGGAGATGGGGAGCAGGGAAGATGGGAGAAGATGAGCAGAGACATAAAACCAGGTCTGCTCTGTGTGTAAACTGAGCTTTCCTTTGGGTCTTGGTACTGGCTTTGGGTTTTCCGTGTGAACAGATGTCAGGGGAAATGTGTCTGCCATATAAAAAAAAATACATATATATGCCATATTAAAAATTTATATATATATTTTTTAATGGCCA
>NW_009600566.1:0-6142 GCF_000690535.1 Cariama cristata
AAGGTCTTTGCCAACCTAAGTGATTCTATTTCGCCTTTTCATTTGAGCTTTCTCCCTTCCTTTCTTTCTCTTCTCTCTCCATGAACAAAACAATATGAAGATGGGACAACAGCAGAGCTGGAAGGGTGCTGTGTCTGACTGCCATTTCTTCTGTGGTCTTTGATATGCTTTAGAGTCTAGGGCATAAAAGTTGTCAGTGTTAAGGAACGTGATGCAAGTTCAGTGTATCTACACCTCAGCTTCTCTGTGTCATGGGATGTTTGGCTTTACATAAGAAGTATTTGGTTTTATGAATATTTAAAACATGTATTTTGACCTTGTTCTTAAAAGCTTTTTGCATTCAGTATGTAGTTTCCTGGTATGAGAACTCACCTAAATATTATAGCCAAAGATGGGGAAATTGTTATCCTGAGCCAAATATATTCCTCTATAAAAGATAAACTGGGCTTCCAAATCTGCTTTGTGCATTTTCACATGTAAATATCTCCTACTATTCAGATCGCTCTTTGAACTGTATCAATACAAAGTAGTTGGTGATAGCCTTTGGATTCCTGGTTAGCATTTTACTCCACAGTCTCATATTGACTTCACTGGACTGAACTGCTGGATGCTCTACCATACACTGTGAGGACAGTACAGGGTAACCGTATGGTCACCAGACTCCCCGTTTTGGTAACAGCCCTGGTTGTTACTGCACCAGTGAAAGGCACTTGACTGATCTGGGTGAAGTTTGTTGAATTGCAGCTTTCCAGGGCACAGGGCAGCCAAGCCGCAGTGAACTGGGAGGATTAGCAAGCGGGAGTAGATGAGAGCCTTCATCAGCACTGCGGTGAGGAGGCACGAATGCAATATCTTGGCTTGAAGTGCACTGAGGTGCTCAGATATGTTTGGGGATTGTGTTATACCATACAACATCACTGCCTTCAACTCTCCCACACTGACTCAGCAGTAGCCTGCTAGCTGGAAAATCATCCAGTTCCCTTTTATGGCCCTGTAATACTTTTAAAGCTCCTCCAAGGGCCTGAAAAGAGTAAAAAAATCCCAGGAAATCATGTTTTGCTGACAAGGTATGATGCTGTATTCTTTCGGTCTTACCAACAGGTCTCAAAAATCACTTGATCACTAAAGAGACACAAATAAGACCATTGGAAGTGGCTTAGAGAACTCAATGATAATGTGTAAGTTTTTTGATTGTTCTTGTGTTTTGGAGCTCCAATAAATGAGATCTAAATGAAGCCATTGTACCAAAGCACAGTATTTGTTTCCCAAGGCCGTTAAGCACTTTACAGATCTCATCGTTGGGAGAGCAAAGGTGCCTGTTCATCCACCCGCAGTGCCGCCGAGATACCTACCCCCTTCCCCATGGGTTTGAGGGCAGACCCCAGAGGAGTGTTGCTTAGGTCCCTGCTCACCATTGCTGCCACTCAGTTGCTCTTGACAGTGAATGTGGGTCCCTAACCAGCCTCCGAAAGCACACAGGTTTAGAGATACAGGTTTTAAACTTCATCATCTTGCCGTGTCCGTGGGACGTTTGCACCTTCTGCTCCAGCCAGCCCCCCTGACTCATGCTGATGGAAAAAATAGGAGCCAGTTTGTGTTTTCACGGCACCTTGCGATGCCGGTAGCCCGCCATGCCCCGGCAGAGACACTAGGTGCCCTCTCCCGCTCAGCCCCTCCGTTCACAAGACCTGGCCATGAAGATGACGACCACTCCGACGCACCCCGCACGGTTCAAAGGCAGGCGGGTCGCAGGGGAGCTGATTTTCTTTCTCTTGCACCGCAGCCATTGTGCGAGTGTCAAAGGAGCATCCCTCTCATCTCTCAGATTGATGGCATCGTCTAGGACTTCCAGCATAGACAAGATAAACTAAAGGCTTCTGCAGACAGGTATGTAACTGTGGAGACAGCAGCGCTGCAGAAGAGGCCTCCGATCAGGGGAATGTTTGTCCCACAGTCAACTCTCTGGCATAGCGGTCACCTTTGACATGACTTGCTGAATAGGAGTTTGTTTTCTAATTTCCATGGTTCAGCCGTAGGCCACGCAAAGTAAATACATGTAAACGGGCAACACTGGGTTCAAAGGAACATAAGACAAGTATTTGCCCCCTTGGAAGACAGTTTGGGTAATGTTCACATGTGAATCAATCTGGTTTGGGTCTTTGAAGTGATTTTGATTAAGAAGAGTGGGGCAGAGTACAGAAAATTGACGGGATCAACAAAAGATTGCTCATCTTTAGGGACATACTGCAGAGGCCAACTGCTGGCATACCGCTGCAGAGCTGCCAGTGGTGCTGTCGTGCAGATGTGAACTCCTGAATCATTTAACGAGAGAGGGGAGAGGCCTCCCCTGGCACCGGCACTGAGCCTGGGCAGCCCAGGAGAGGGATGCTGTCACCTCAGCGCTTGCTCTCGTGTCCTCTTCAGGGCTCTTCCCTACCCTGACTGGCCTTGCGGGCACGCCTCTGAGGGTGACAGCGCTGTGTCCTCAAGCGTGGGTCAGATCAGTGGGTTTAAGTGACTTCAAGCTGTATTTAATACACAAAGAGCTTTGCTCCCTGCCTGGATGCACTGCTGCAAGTCGTCAATCTCTTCCATGCAATTCAGGATGGAAACAAACTTAGGTGGCAGAAACTGAGACGTGATTTTGGAAGATGTCCTATTGCAGGTTGCTTGAGTCACAAAGGGAAGCCTTTGCCAGGGGCTTTGGACTGTTTCCAGCTCAGCACAGCCCCCAGACTAGCTGTCCTGTGAAGGGTTGTTTTTCTTTGGTTCGTTGTTGTTCTTTTGGTTTTAAACAAATGCCTTATTTTGCTGCCTTTGGCAGAAAGAAAATATCAAGTAATATACTTAATGTTTCTTTAAGTGTTACAGAAATACCACCATGCACATCCTATCCAAATGCCGCCTGGCTAGGAAGCCTGTCTTGTGGAGGCTCTACCTCTCCCTGGCACCTTAATGCTTTTGCCATTATATTCAACTTTCTTTCTACTATTGCATAACATATCATAGAATCGTAGAATCATAGAATCATTATGGTTGGAAGAGACCTCAAAGATCATCAAGTCCAACCGTATACCCAATGCCACCATGCCCATTAAATCCACTAAACCATGACTCGAAGCGCCACATCTAAACGTTTTTTGAACACCTCCAGGGATGGTGACTCCACCACCTCCCTGGGGAGCCCGTTCCAATGCCTAACGACTCTTACAGTGAAGAAGTTCTTCCTAATATCCAACCTAAACCTCCCCTGGCACAACTTGAGACCGTTAATATCCCCTTCAGGGAGACAATCTGATATTTGAAGGGAATTATGACCTGATTGATTTGATCACTGTCGCTCTTCTGAAATTGGAAGTGTGCTAATCCTATACATAGGTAAAGACTGTGTAAACATAAGTGACATGTTTGGGATGAGACAAAAATGTGGATCCTGAGCATGGCTGGTCAGTGATCATTCCACAAAGCATTTCACAGCACAACATGTCAAGTGACTTGAGCAGAGACAAGTAGACTCATTTCTAACTTGTTTGTCTATAGTGATTATTTATTTCCTGTGCTTATTAGCAGTAATAGCTAAGTAGAGACTCTGTATATCATTACAGATTTTAAAAGTATTTTAGTATCTTTTAGGATAAAAGCAATCGCCTGAACAAAATAAATTCTTACTTTAAAATGGGCGGATCTTTCTGAAAATTTGCTGGTGAGAAAATTTTCTGTAGCTGTTCATCGTTGTGCCTTGCAGACTCATAAGGAAAATCAGAGAATGGTCAAGAAGAAGATGTGCTATTTTTGCAATGCAAGGAAACTAAATGCACAAATGAAGCTGTCGCAGAGCATATAGGTGCAGGCAATTTCCTAGCAGAGCTCCCGAAATCCTGCCGAGGAAGCCTGGCCGTAGCCATTCACCTATTTTGCACTCCCCTCCAGCAGCTCTGCTAAGGTGTCAGGGCTCAAAAACCCCTTCTGAGATGAGGGAAAAGCAGCTGGTTGATGTCTTGGCCATTTTAAAGATGAACGTAAAGGTAGTGGTGACAGTCCTGAAACCCAGTTGCCATCTCAGATCCTGGAAGTACAGTTACATCCCTGTAGCTGCCGGAGCCAGAGCCCTGGTCTCCCCCCGTATAAGCCTGACCTTCACTGCACGAGCGAAAAACCAGGTAGTGATAAGCCAGGGGGAGAGGGGAACTTCTCTTTGGCTTATCCCAGTGAAAATACAGAGCCTTTCCCAAGAGTATTGCACCCTCCAAGCCTCCCAGGAAGGCTGTCTCTCAGGTCTGAGCTTAGCCAACATACGCACACACATGCACACACACGCAGACACGCGTGCCTGCGCACACTCGCACTGCTCCCCGAGGCTCCTCTTTGTGTCCTCTTGCTGCTTGGTAAGCGGGAGTGTGGGATGACGGATGGTGAACGGCAGCAGCATCAACGGGAGGAAAAAGACAGGTAGGAGCAAACCAAGTTTCTTTGCGCTGCCTCGTCGGTGGCCAGGGCACAGATGTGCTCCGTCTGCTGTCTCGTCCTTTGTTAACTCCATCTCCCGCCCCTCTGAACCTCATTAACTGGTTACAGAAAAGAGAGCACTGATTATTACCCTAAGTGATAATCCAATTACTTGGGATAATAAAGTGCCTGTGTCTTTAGACAACAGAGTTCAGAGCAACCAGGGTTGGTTGGAAAAGGAGTGGAAAAAATCCCAAAAACACCCCCAAGACTTTTTCACTCCCTCATCCCATGGGTTCAGTTTCCAGCCAACCCTAACCACTGCTCACAGCACCCATCTTCCCCAGCCCATCCCCTCTCCCAGGGCAGACCCCTGGCATTCCCGACTGACACCAGAAAGGGTCCAGGGAAGGAAAACAATGGTGAGAGGTACAGCATGTAGACCTGGGGAAAGGGGCAGTAGAAGACACCCCGGGGTTACTGCCGAGGCAAGCCCCTTGCCACGTGCTCGCTCCTGCGGTGTTTTGCCTCCAGTGACCGCAAACCCACTGATAGTGCTGGGAGCTGATATTACTGGGTGCAGAACTGAAATCCTATAAATGTCATTTCTTCCCCAACATGTACAAAAATAATTTTAATTCAGAACGGTGAAAGAACTTCTCACATGGCTAATGTCACTGCCCATATGCCCAGGGTTTGAAGGTGCACTTGGGAGAACCCTTGTCTCTTTTTCCAAAAACAAGCAGTGATGCACTGCTAAATAAGATGCCATTTCAGCTGCTGGTGTTCTGGCACAAACCAGGACATCCAAACACTTTGTGTTCTAAAGCAACAGTTGTTTCTCATGTCTCTGGAAAGGAAATTATATGAAGATGAGAAAAAAAGGCAAAGCAAGATGATTTATCCATTCCAAAACAGCTTTACAGAGACATTGCTGTGATGCAGCAGTACAAAAAAAGGCTGTAAAGTCCCAGGCTTTCCCAGTTGAAGGAGTCCAGTTCCTAAGAAAGATGAGCGGTGCTTATTTATTTTACTTTTTGCTTTCTCCTGAGGAAGGAAAATTGTGAAGAAGGTGCAATTTTGGTGGAAGCTGAGGTTGGAGGAGTAATGGGAGGGCACAAAGGGTTCATTGTTGGGCCAGCAATCTGTCACGGGGAGGGCTGTCACGGGAGTCTCCAAGGGGTCAGCAATGAAATGCTGCCGCTACGTCGCAAGAGACTTCACCTCACCTTGGGCTGCCCAGCTCTGCTCCCCGTGCCGGACCACCCGCCAGCAGCGGTGGGGCAGGCTGATCGCCCCCCCTCAAAATCACTGGCAGAGGTAGAGTGGCGGGCAGGGTGAGAGGGCCTGCGGGTCGGACAGGGAGAGAAATGAGATTTATAACTGTAAAGTAGTTCTCTCTTTTGGAAATTGAATGACATGTCAGAGAAAATAAGAGAGGGCTGATGGGAGTGGGGGAACCCGTGCTCGGCCAGTTGAGCCTTCAGGGCTGAGCAGACAAAGTACAGTGATTAAGTTCTTGTGGTGGAGGGGAAGAGCTGCATCATGAAGGGCACGCTTGGGTTTTGGGTGTCTCCTGTCCCAAAAGCCATAGTCGAGTACGGGGCAGCGTGCCGGGGCTATCAGTGACCCTCCTGTTCCCCAGGGACGGCAGCCGGCACCCAGCGATGCTCCAGCCCCCGGAGCGGGTTCGCCG
>NW_009600566.1:6173-58535 GCF_000690535.1 Cariama cristata
CTGCCGGCTGCCTGCGGGGACACCAGCCCTTGGACTTTGCCAGTGAAAGAGGCTGAATTGGGGTTTGTGTTTGCAAAAACAACGAGAACTTTGAGTTTTTCATCAATACCTGCATAACTGGCATTTTGTTGGCTTGTGAGGAAGCATTTGGTGGTGATATACTTCGCTAAAACACATTTGGTCCCTGGGATGGGAAACGATGTGCCAGGCAAGAAGACCCCGCTGCACCTTGGAGCCCTGCCTGAATGTCCCAGGCCATCGACAAGTGGTGTAAAGCAGCACGGCTTTGTGGAGGGCAGTCCTGCAATGGCCAGTTTACATCAGCTGAGGATCCAGACTTTTGTGTCATTAAAGACATAGTAGAAAAAAATCTGTTGTGAATGAAGGAAGCTCTGGCTAAAAAGTGCCAACAAGTTAGCTCTTTATTCTTTATCAGTGAAGTCTGCACACAATGAAAACACGGACAAGGGAAATTTGCACAGCATTTAACTTAGGTCAAAAAAACAAGTAATTTGTTAAGTGGCAAGGGCACCAACGCGTGCCATGTCACGCTGGATTTTCTTTAAAAATAAAAAAAATAACAAAGTTAAACTTTCAGTCAACCTGAAAATATTTGCTTTTTATGGGGGCAGTGCGGAACGAATGGGACAGCAAATCTTTCTTCAGTCGCTCGTTTACAGAGACTGAAAAGCTCTATAGAGACAGTGGGAAAAGAAGGGAAAAGGAGGGGTTGCAGGGAGGGAGGGAGGAAGAAAGGAAAGAAAGAAAGAAAGAAAGAAAGAAAGAAAGAAAGAAAGGAAGGAAGGAAGGAAGGAAGGAAGGAAGAAAGAGAGAGAGAAAGAAAGAAAGAAGGAAGGAAGGAAAGAAAAGGAAGGGAAGAAAGAAGGAAAAAGAAAAAAGAAAGTAAGGAAGAAAGAGAGAGGAAGGATGGAAAGAAAAGGGTGAGTGGAAAGGAGGGAAGGAGGGAGAATGGATGTTAAAAATGCATAGGAGCTCTGAGGTTTGTGGCTAATACAATATTATCAAAGATAGTTTAAAAACATGCCAGACGGAGAAAGCAAACTGCCGGGGCTACTTGATGCATTTCCCACTGACGACTAGAGAGGGATCTCTTGCAGAAACAGAGACCGCAGGAAAAGACTGATCAGGAGCTGAAATGGAAGAGGAGACATGAAATCTCCCCAGGAAGGAAAGCAGGAGCTGCCCAGAGAGAAGAGGGAAACCCTGATGCCTATGTTGTAGCAGGAAAACGTACATGTATAAATTCCAGCTCTTAAATGCCAAGCGTTCATTCTTTCTCATTTTTCCAGTTTAGCTGATTTGCTTATGTTTGGAAAACATTGCAAATGAATGACTTGTGAATTCTCAGAGGCACTGATAACTGGTCATTGGAAAGTCGTTGTTTTATTGAACTAATCTGAACTCATGTGAAAGGGGGAACTACCAAAATAGATATTTTCATGTTTTGCTATTAATTTTTTCCCCTTCTGGTACTATTCCACAGAACTGAAAGTTTTCCCTTCCCCTTTCAAATATTCATTCCCTGATCCTTCTCATTAACAATCTTGTTTCTGTGCTTACTTTGGATTTCTTTTCCAGTTTCTCAGAATTTTTTCATCCCGTCCCTCTTACTGACAGCAGACCCATGTTCACCCAGGACACATTTCTATTTATTTACATTTCAAATTTCATTCTTCCCTTTCGCTTTCTGAATGCAAGTTCAGAAAGCCAGACAACTGTTAGTACCTACCTATCAGAACATGAAAGCCCATTCAATCTGCACTTGCTGTCCAGAATCGCTGTCTCTTAGCTAGCAAGGGTATATCTCTAACTCTGTTGCTATCTCTATTTCCATCTCTATTTCCACCTATCTCTATCTCCATCTCCATCTCCATCTCTATCTCTATCATCTCTATATCTTTATCTCCATCTCCATCTCCATCTGCATCTCTCTCTCTGTCTCCATCTCCATGTCTACCCCTATTTCTCTCTCTCTCTCCCCCCCGGTCTCTATCTCTATTGCTGTTCCTCTCCCTGTCTGTAATATACATATGCACATTCCCAGTGCTTTTGAAATGTCTTTCATTCTATGAATTACTGCCCAAAATGATGAAGAAAAACAACACTGTAGTGTAACCTTGCACTGCCTTTTGCTCACACGCTGACACACAC
This sequence comes from Cariama cristata, assembly GCF_000690535.1. Lineage (NCBI taxonomy): Eukaryota > Metazoa > Chordata > Aves > Cariamiformes > Cariamidae > Cariama > Cariama cristata. The sequence continues at coordinate 8,346 of NW_009600566.1, forward strand.
GCAGGAGCGTGCGTGTACACACACACACACACACACACACAGACACAAGCACGTGGGGAACGCAGGAATGTGGGCAAGTTTTGACCTCCGGTGTCCGCACAATGAGCTACGGACGATGCAGAAGGTTGGCTGCTTCTATACAGACCTGCTTTTGTGCTCTTGTCCAGGGCTTGATCCTTGAAGCCCTGTGTGCTCAGTAGATGCCAGAGAGATAGATGTGATCTGTTAGCCTCATCCAGCGCCGGCAGCTGAGCCATTTTCACACAGGCAGGCAGGTATGGCAAAGCCTGAGTAACAGATGAGAACCCATGGGGAGCTCTTGACTATGGAGAATGAAAAATCAAAAGAAACCATATTGGACACAGATACAAAAGGAGTCCCCTGTTCCTTTTCTATTCCCCCTTGTTTCTTTTCTCCTCTTCCTTACCAGGCTATAATGAATGTGGAAAACAGCTTCCCCCCTCCAACTATTTGAGGACATATACATTCCAGATGCTATTCTATGCAAATACTTCCACTCTTCCCTGCCCAGCAGCATCCTGAGTTAACCCTTCTGCCTAACTCTGTGCTGCCTGTCGCTTTCCATGCTGCCGTAGGAAAGAAAAAAATACCTTTAAAAACCCCCTCAATCGTTGTTGTCAAAGGACAGATTTACACCCTACGTAGTGCAATTGGGCTCAGCACAGCTGGAGGCCCAAAGCGGCAGTTAACACATTTCTGGCACTGAAGTTAGTTTGAAGTTTTAATCACGTAACATCAGGAAAAAAGAGAGGTTAATTCCTAACAGTGTTAACACTCAGCTCTCTCTTGAAATCATTGCTTGTAGCACGTCCAGAGTCAAAGACATTTATCTCAGTGAAAACAGCCTGTAGAAGACTTTTAGCATAAATGCATGCAATTTAAAAGGAATTAAAGGAGCGTACTTAAAGCACAGGAACCTTAAGGATCTGTTCCTCAGACAGCTGTGAGTCTTTTGTCTCCCACTGGCAGTTTTGTGAGCCTTGCTTCACACCAGCCATAACCCCAAATGGTTTTGCTTGGTAGCTAAGACAGGAGCGATTGCCCTACTCCTAGTAACTGCCACTTGCGTAGGAGCCTTCCAAAAGGCGTTTCCACATCCAAAAAGAAGAGAGAGATGTAGAGAGCAACAGGAATAGCTAATCTAACTGAAATGACTTTTCTTTCCAAAGAAAAAGAAATACCTCTCCTGAGATTTTATCTTCTGAGACTCTTCTACCACCTAAAATTGCTTTCCTGGGCTTCCTATTTATAAACCCTTAACTCATGAGCAGGTCGATCTGGATGCATGTACCCCAGGATCACCTTAGTGACAGCAGCCGTGCAGGCTTTTGGGTTTTGAGCAGTACGAACTACAATTTGATTTAATCCCTCCCTGAACTCAAAAATAGATCACTTTTGTTGTGACAGATTGATGGTAAGATGTGAGAGAGTACGGTAAGAGAGAGAGAGAGGTATCCGGCGTGAGCACAGAAGGCTCAGACATTCAGACATTTATTGATAGAGAGACAGATACATCCCCCTCAACCAAATAAATACTCTTTTTGTATGGCGCTCACACACTGTGATTCCCAGCAACAGCCTTCTCTGCATCTGGTCGTGTGGGAATGAGATACTTATAAGGCTGTTTTGTTAGCATTTCATTAGGCTTTCCAGGGTTTCCTGAAGTTGCAGGGGATATTCTGCTCCATGAAATATGTTTTATCCAGTTTGCATTTGAGATCCTGCATAGAGATGACATGGATTCTCTGCGCTGATTTGCAGGGAACGACAAGAGCACACAATATTTCTTTACGAACCTTACTTTGATCATACAATGCAAAAGCACCTTAAAACTTGGGGGGTTTACCACTTTAGTTGTAACCTTTTTTCTTACCAGTCTTTCTAAAAGGAACCACTGAATCAAGAAAATGTGCTAAGCAATCGAATGAGTCGTGTTAAAATACTTTCCCCTGTTTCCTAAGTGACATGAAAGAGGACTAAAGATGCTCATCAAAGTTTTCAAACAAGTTTGCTCCTTCCTGTTTCGAGCAATTACCTGAATGGCAGTGAAGCCCATATTTTTTTTTATTTACAAATTTATTTTAGCTTGCATGAACAAAGATAATTTTTTAATCTATTGCAACTCTCAAGCTTCATAAAGTGGAGCTCTGGTATTTACTTACCTCACACAGACGGTGTGACACTAGGTTAAGAACTTTATATGACTGTGAGAGGTGGTAACCATTTCATTTTTTCTCAGTTATGCTGGTTTTGTTTAAGAAGCAACTGGTAGGAATCCCCTGAAGGACAGGAAACTTGAAGATGAACCCGACATCTCCTGTCCCTGAGACACCAGTTCTCTCCGATCTTTATTTCTGTGGTGATTTACCAGATTCCAGTCTTACTGGTCTTCTTGATGTGAACCGAGAAGCAGAAGCACAAAAGGAGCAGAGACATGGCAATGCTGTGTTTTCTCTGCTGTCCGCCGGATTGCCTTTGCTCAGCCACAGAGCTGTGCCAGTCTGCCTTTAGTTTTTGCTCTGTTGGTTACGAAAAGGGCAATAGAAAGAGACTGTGAAGACCGGTAGTAGTATCCTTTGTGACTTGAATTTGGTTGTGAACTATGAAAAAGGTGAGAGTTCTCTCATAATTCCTCAAGAACCAACCGTCTCCACACTTAATGAAAGCAGACCAGAACCACCCCATCACAGGTGCAACCGGACAAAAACATGAGGGGTAAATAGTCACTTCTGGCTACAAGTTGCGGAAGAGTCACCTCAGGTTTCCCTCCTCCATAGAAATCCTTCTTGTTTTACAGTTGTACTCTAAAAACCATGCTTTTGGGGATGGGGTAGGTTGTTGGACATGTGACTTTGTCTCTGTATGTGGTGATATGTGCCAGAGTTTGCTAGCATTTAAATTTCTTCTAGGAACCATGTTTTTACACAGAGGAGGTGTTTCTCTGTGTACTACAGGTAACTTTTTCTCATCTCCACTTTGAGTGCTTCAATGAGAGCTTATTTTCCTACCTAGTAACCTCAGTGCTTAACGTGCTAAGGCTTCTGTCTCTCAAACCATCCTCCATACGCTCTCCATACCTCCATTCCGTGTCCAGGCTCCCTGCCATGGGATATCTGTGTCCTTCCAGGCTGCAACTCCTTTCCCTTCAGAGACACTCTGCTGCTTTCTTTTTGATCTGGGTTTGGGGTTTAGTTTATGATGGTTCTTGAACTTCTGGAAATAGCGTAAGCTCAGAAGTGATACAGCCCTTACTGACTGCCTTGATTACCCAAACTGGTAGGAAAGTTGTCTTTCCAACAAGCTTCACTGCCAAAGTTATCACACAAAGATGAGCAGTCTCAGAGGCTGGGAGCTTGGTAGAAGTAACAGAGACAGCTCATCATTGAAAAAAGGGTCACTCACCAGACTCAGTTGATAAACAGGGGGACGCTCAAATGCTGTGTCATGTGGACTCGGTGTTCTAGACCTTGTGGCTAGGACGATTCTTTACAGAAGATGGGTGAGTCAATAAATAAAGTGGAACTTAAGTGGGATGTATGAAAAATATTGAAAACAATCACTGATCCAAAAGGCAGAGAGCAGAAGATGCTGGACCTAGGAAATGGCTGAGGTCATTTGCCTTATATCTGCATCTCGTAAACTGGTGGAAACTATGTGGAGGATTTTGACATTTGTAAAGGTGGTTTCATGCGTATGAGAATTTTTCTGTTGTCTTTGGAAACAGATGTGGAACTTCATGGGTGGAAATAGAGCTTCACAGCTTTTCCAGAGTGCAAGAACTTGAGGACCCCAGCCTGGCAGTAGTTCAACACACAGATATTCAATGTGCTTGAAAGGCAATGTGTTCCACTGAAAGGAAATCTACTGACCATAAATACAAAGTAGTATGTATGAGAAGCTTTACTGGAAATCTAACTGCTTATGGAAGAAGCTTGCTGAAACCTTCTACTTCTCAGAGTGTTTCAGTTTTTATAAGACAGCAATTCACAGATACAAAAATGGTCCAGCACATATCATCGTTTGAATGTGTCAACATCATAAAAGATAATGGAGAGCTCCTTGATCTAATGTAGTCAGACTTTCCATATGACCTGGCATAAAATGTTATGAAAGAATCTGAGAATTAGGAATGAAAAATATTGCTGAGAGAAAGGAAACAAATAATAAATGGCATTTTGTCATTCTGACACAAGCCAATAATGGTCTCTCCTGAGGTTACACACGTTATGTTTCCTGTTGTAAAACTAGTTGGAGAAACACTGGTGCTGGGGCTAAATAGTTCCCCACAAACTAGAAAATCTGACAGAATCTGATCAATTCAGTCTGGAAAAGATCTGGAGAAAGAAAAACTCTGCCAATATTGCATTTGAATGACTGGGAAATAAAATATCCATCTTGCATTTGAATAGATTTTCTTTCAAAAAAATAAAGATTTGTCTTCAAATGATAAGTTGCACCATATTATGCCTTGTAATTAGAAAAAACAAATCTGAAATGGAAACTTCGTTTGTGTAGATGAAGTATTTTAGGTAAACTCAATGATTTTTCTTCTATAATTTTCCTTTGTAGATAATTTCAGACTGAAGACCCCATGCAAGACAACACATAGCACGTTGACAAAAGAACTATGGTGCCAAGAATTGAAAAGTTTATTAAAGGAAAAAAATATTCTACATATTAGAGGAAAAATAGCAATGTGCAACTACAATCAATGAAACAATATTAAGGTGCAATGAAAAATTGACAGGAATAGTATCAAGACCGGTGCTGGGACCTGTTTTGATAAGAAAACAAACGACACTGAGATAAAAAAAAGTCTGGGATTGCCTGTTTTAAAAAGATAATTGATAAAGGAAAAGGAAAAGTAGGAAATCCCATTCATCACCAACAACAGACTAGCTCGAGCTGGTGTGTGATCTGGCACGGTATTTCCAGAGTGGCAAAGCCTGAGCGAGTAGCTCTGGTAAGACCTGCCTTAGAGAGACCGCATGACTTTGAACCACGGCTGGGATGTGAGGATTTGTGTATTAGAAACCCCCAGTGTTATTTCTGCAAGCTGCTGGGAGGGAGCCAGGTCTGCTGGAGGGAGGAACTGATTTATGAGAGGTGAGATTGGTTCCCCAATGAAAAGCATATCAGGTGACAGGAGGACATCGCTGACTTCGGATGCCGAGTTGGTTGCCCACACATCTCGGCTCCTTTGGTCTGCAAAGCACCATCGCGGACCAGCTCTGCCTGCCAGCGCTTCCATCCTGATGGCTTTGACGAGTGCCAAGTGCGCTCCAAAATGAAAAGGAGCACCAGTAGATTTAAAACAGGAGACTGATTACTGAGATATTTTACTATTGACAGCTCACTTCTTTCTCTCCCTTTGCTGTCTATAATTTCTCTGCAGAATGATTTGGTTACACATTGCCATATCAACACCTACATATAAAGGAGGGGAAATCTTCTTCATGATGGGGTGGCTAAAAAGAGTTGCAACTCCAGGTTAAATTCACCTACTGAGCAAATTATTTTCTTTTATCTGCAAAATATCAGCAGCAAAAAGGTCTTGGAACTCATCACATAAGAGGCAGTTTAATTACAGACTTGGGAGTAATTACAAGTAAGAAAAAAGTTAAAATGTTCCATTTAGGAAGCACGAGGTCTGCCTTTGGAGTTCATAGGAGTGTTTGAAGTGTTTAGGAAGGGTTCTGATTTAACGCCGGAACAGTGAAGGGTTCATTTGTCAGTGTTGCGCTGTCACATAAAGGGTCACATCCTTCATTAGTCCAGTGGTAGCCCAGGCTACCTGTGCAGCCAAAGTGCATTCAGAGCTTGATATAACTCTGTGTAAGATTGTTAAGATTTTCCTGATTTTCCATATTTTATGTCTAGTTCAGAGCAAGCTGGGGTCCCTCGCGTGCAGGTTGGCTTGTTCCACCAGTTAGGGAAGGGAAAAAGCAATCGTGGGTGATCGTTGTTCCCAGTTCTGCAGCGCACACATGGAAAATCATGTCCTGAGCGGTGCAGCTCATGTCCTGCATGGTCTTGTCTATGGGCTGGGCAAGGTAATTTAATTTCACTCAGACCGCAGACATTGCTGTTATCATTTCTGACATTTTGATCTGTGCTTCCCCACCAGTCTATCAGCATTAAAGAAATGGTTTCTCATCATTATGGTGCCTCGTGACAAGAAGGATGGTGCTGAAGTGACTGACATCACCTCTCCTTGCTCTGTAACGTATGAGGTCATTTGCCCATCATATTGATTCTCCTGGAAAAAAAATAAAACCAGCAGCTCCCATTCCAGCCCATTTTGGGAATCTTTCCTTACCCAGGTTGCATTCTGGGCATGAACTGGATAAACCCAATCAATGCAAAAAAGGTTCATTGATGTCAAATAGATGGTTCCTAGTCCCAGATGTGTCATGCTCAGTTAGTGAATAACAGAGTGTCAAATAAAGCAATAAATCTTCTTACTTGGTGACTGCTGTGCAGGGCTGCCATGCGAAGACACTCACACGCTCGCTAATTCTGTGTGATGAGTGAGGCTGGCTGCATCCCCATCATTTCCAGAGGCCAGGAGAGAGGTGCAAACATATTGAGTCGGGACGAGTGCTGGATCGGTGTCTCTTTCTCAACACCTTGAGGCCGTTCTTGGAAATCTGACAGCAATATGTCATGGAAATGCTGTCAATTTTAAGCTTGATCTCAGTGAGGCTGTTCGTGGTGCAAGGTGGTGCCTAGAGCAAGAAGGAATAGTACAGACGGGCTGTGTGTTTGCTAAATAATTGACATTGTTCCGACTTCTCAGCAAACATTCCAGTGCTCTGGGCAGAGAGTGCTGACAGATAGGGCTCAGAGAGGAGCTCCAGCATGGACCGCACTGAGTCCCTCACCCAAGTTCTGGTTGAACCCTGCTGAAAAAAAACCTCAGTATTTGGGGCCAAAAAATCTTTGAGGTCTGTGTTGAACCTCTGGATAAGAAAGCTGAGGCAGCTTATAGGGATGGTAGGCAGAAGTCACTGATGCACTCCAGACAAAAAGCTGACAGAGAGGTCTCTGAGTAAAAGCACGAGAGCAAGGAGTCTTAATACCTTAGGGACATTTTGGTGGGAAGACAAAAGCAAGGGATCAAACCTCAACGGGTTGTTGCACAGCCCCTGAGCCTTAAAACATTTGGTATCGCTGCCATGTGGCGATGATCCCCAGTTGACAGTGACCTCTCTGGATTCAGGCTGCTGTAAACTTCTGTTATCCAAACTCCAAGACCTGTTGTGTTAGGGCTGTCAATGGAGAGACTTCAAAAAACCTTCTTACATTATGCAAGGACACTGGATGTCATAACTGGAACCCATTGAAAAAATTAGTCCTTCACCCTTTCTAGTGTAATATGTAGGCAGGTGCTCATGTAGATAAGTCAGTATGAGACATCATCAAGAAACGAAACTTGAGTTTTAACAATTACCATTCATCTTTCAGCCCCTTGTTGTGGTGGGTTTTGCCTGTGTCCATGCCAGTGCTTGGTAGCTGGGCTATACTCCACGTCTTTCGGTGAAGGATGTCTGACTTACCCCACATTATACATTGCTCCTCTGTTCACTTTGAGTAAATTATGCTGCACACTTGCCATCTCCCTTTTTTTGTTGTCTATGCCCTGAGTCAATTTAACCTTTGAGTGTACTTGAGAAGAGAAACAATGCTGGAGGCAGAGAAGAAATGTAGTTTTTAAGTTTACTTGAGTTGGTCAACACTTAATGACTCCAAGAACACAGAATTACCACTGGCACGAAGTGTCAGCTCTTGAAAATGAATACTATCACTTAGCAGGGAATAAGCAGACTGCCCAGGACCACTGTTTGAGTACCTAAGGATTTTGCTTTGAAATAGTTACTCTAGCCTCCATTCAGAAAAACACTTGAGTCCATGCTTCATTTTAAAGCTTTGTTTTAAAAATTGCTCCAACAGGACTTCAGGGTATGCACCTAAAGTGGAGCAGAAGAGGGAACCCCACTGCCAGGAAGGGCTGGGGACAACTGAACCCTTTGGCCAGCACCAGCAGCGGTCACCAGTCCGTCACTGGTGATGTGTCTGGTAGATTGTGGGTTGGTTTCTGCTGTTAACGATGGCAGAAGGAGAAGAAAGGTAACAAGACGACATGGCGAGACTTAGGTTTATCCTTTGGAAGTGTTTGCAACTCGGCTGTCTGTCTGGGAAGTGGATTTGCATTTGGGGTTCACTTCTTTCTGTTTCAGGACAGTTACGCCTGGCAAATACCTGCAATGTGTTCTGGACAAAGCAAAATGTCTTCTTTTAACTGTCTTACCTCTACCATAATAAGACATAAACTGTCTTACCTCTACCATAAGATTACTTTCACTGCGTAAATAGTTCTTCAAGTCTCCAGAGTGCTGTACAGGTGGGAGTCCCACTTCATTGCCTGTCAGGTGAGCAAGTGCATCGTTGCTATTACAGCCCTGATTCAAATACAAGATACGTAAGCACAGCATTTATTTTAAGCACGTCGCTAAGTCCATTGCCTCCAGAAGGTTGGGTGTGTGCAGAATCAGGATCTCTGCCCCTAAAAGTGAAAAAGATAGCCAAAGGGGAGTGGGCGCACAGTCAGTGGGCAAAGCAGAACAGAAATCTCAGTCTCTCTTTCCTAAATCACAGACCAAAACACTCTGCCTCCTTTCTGAGATATTCTGTTTCCTCTCTATCACTTCACATGGAAAGTCTGATACTTTTGCACCTTACTGAAAATAAAGGGGATGTTTTGTAAATTATGGAGCAGATCTTTTTCTTTCCTCCCCTAACTCAAATATTCGTTCACTTTAAAGGAGGTAAAAGGGACAAAATAGAGGGGAAAATGAGGAAGTGAAGCAAAGGTTTTGATTTGTCTGTGGCATAAAGCTGGATTATAATGTCATTTGCTAACTGACAGATCATTTAGTGTCCTGGAAGAGTCTGTTTTCACACCGCTGAAGCTCTCACAGGGGAATTCTGTGTGGGCTCCTTATTGTCAGAGCTATTTTTCACCCAATTTGTTTCCAAATGATGTCTAACCTGAGGTCTTCCCACTGAGAGGGCTTTAAGCGATGATTAATGAGAAGCGTTTTGCCAGACCCACCTGGGGAATGGCCCATCTGCGAACTCAGGTAAGATGGAGCTGCCTACAAGGCATTGGCTTGTGAATGGCAGGCAGCTTCCCATGGCTTGAGGCATAGCTCACAGCAAAGGCAAGGTGTTCCCTGTTTGCGTCTCAGTGATTCACAAAAGGACCAGAGATAAATGTCACTCATTCCATCATTAATGTCTAGTTTGAAGAAACAATCTCCCTCTCCAGGGACTGATCCCCTTTCTGTTCCATATTCAATGATATTATGCATTCAGCGTATGTACAGCACCTACGTGGGATACATTTGAAGTGGACTAAGGTCACCGGCCATGCTGAGTTTATTTAAAGGTGGCAAGTTAAAGCAGGCACATCTTCACACATCCACCCGGCTCTCAAATACTTTCTTGTTTAAGCTACGAGCTCTTGTCCCTTCCTTCCAGGAGTGGCTCTGCGTGCAGCTCCGCATTCACCCCTACCTATACCGGCAGCATGGTAAAGCAAATGGGAAACCTGTGATTTTTAGTCTGTATTCATTTTGGCAATTGGACAGTTTCGTTCTGCAAGAAAATCCAATTATCCCTGACCTCCAAAATGGAGATCTTTTCAGACTTGAGCCTCTTAGTTACATGTAGGCGGGACAACCTTATCTTTTACTGTCCTGAGAGACTGCTCATGTGCATAACGTTGCTGATAGTAAACGTGAATTTCTTGGTAGCTGCCTAAAATGATCATTAAAATGCTCACATAAAAGTTAAGAAGCCCTGAAAATTTGGTTTCTCTCTGTATTTATGAGGCTGAAATCTGAACATATTTCTTACAGAATAATTTCCCTCCCCTGATTTATGTGGAAGCTCCAGGCTCAGTCATCATCTGGAAATACATTCCTATACAGTCTGTGTCATTTAAATGCAGCATCCTACTGTCCCGTCTGTCAAGACCAAAACATAATGGGTCCAACTGTCTATGAATAAAACAGATTGTTTGTAGGGAATATTTATAGCCGATAAAGAGCAAGAGTTTATATTGGCAAAAGCCGTCCTTCTTGTAAATAGCTAGAGGCTCCCGACATCCCCTGACTTTCAGCAGCGTTTATTCTGTTGAATGCGGATCCAAAACATTTCTCACTCACAGCTTGGCAAGACGAGTTTGACAACGGTTTTCTAACCAACTGTTGTGACACCGGCAGCGCGTTTTGCCTGAAATTTCACCTGCAAAGCAATCTCCCACTTTCTTTAACTACTTCTCTTGCCAGCAACATGTTTACCATGATTTAGATGTCTATTATACGCATGAATGACTTGTCTACTTAATTTCATCAAAAAAATGAACCCTCATAAGTGGCACAGATGCTGGTATGATGGTAATCAAATTAGTTTTTGGACAGGTTTATGGCCACTTGCTGTCAGTTAAGCTCTCTTTGGCTATCTTCACTCCTAATACAGTTTTGATGGTGATTAATGGCTCCATTAATACACTGTTTGTGCTGTGATAGACACCACATTATGCTCTTGTTTGCTGACCACAGCTGATCATGTATTTCTGTAAACTCAGTTCTGAAGAAAGTATTAGTCATATTTAATATGTCACCATTACGTATTGCCATGCAGAGGTCACACGGAGAGACCTTGCTCTTACACCCTCCTCACCATGGATGAGCTTCTGGGATGCTAAGAGGGGCAGAAGCCCCACAAAGAATATTCTTGGATTAAATGTTCATCAAGTTTCCTCATGCTGGGAACATGCCAAGGATCTAGCTACAATGATTTTTGCTGGCTATGCTGCCATGCTGCTCATCCTCCTTTTCTCTCTCTCATCCTTCTAACTTAATTTCTTTGTCTTGAGATCCAGGAAAGATGGCTGGGATTTTTTTGGGTTTTGGTTGGTTGTTTTTTTCTCCCGTTTTCTAGACCTTTCTCTGCTCCTTTTAATTTTCTTCTGTCAATTATCTCCCTTTCACAGGTTTTCCTGAGCTGTCCACAGTCAACAAGTGAGTCTAGTCAAACCATTTTGAACTCATTTTCATCCATTGCCACTCTACCACTAACTCTATGGAAACAGGGTAGAAAATTACATTTCCTTTGCAGAATATAACGTAGTAAGTTGTTGGTCACATTAGCGCTGGACAAATTACAGCTGGAAGGAGACCACGGGAGGTAAAAAGTGCTACTGAGTTTCCCACAACTCATGCTGGGACTCAATGCAAGAGCAATGTCTGGGTGAACTTCTGATATTAAACAAAGCGATAGCTGTTTTTTAACCTAAGTGTCATTGTGAAGCAGATTTTATTTGGGAAGAGCGCTGCCGACCCTGTCATTTTGCCATCCGCCCTCACTTCCCTGCGTACCCACAGAAGCACACGCGTATACTCTCAGGCTATTCACTTGCAAACAAAATACTGCAGGGCACGGGAACAAGCCCACAAGTTCCTTTTTATTAGTCAGTGAGGAACAGAAAGAAAATTATGACCCTGGAAAGAGGGAAATGGACATATTAGAGATATTTGCACTGATTTTTTAAAGTAGTCGAAGAAATATGGGGGCTTTGTTTTGTTTTGTTTTCCTCTGGTAATTAAGCCTAGTTTCTTTCTAGCCATATTTGATTTTTATGTTCATCTGTGCACTCTCCTAAACCCCACCCACTTGCTCCTTTGCAAATATTTATTATGCAAATGGTTTGTTTTGAATTGGGTGATCTGAGCAGATGCCCATTTCCGCATAACTGTTCTTTAGGAAAATTGCAGACTAGCTGGGTAACATATTATTGAACTAGTTAAATAGTTATGATTGGTGTTGAATCGCTATAAATGCTCCTTGTAGAGTTCTATTTTCCAGCGGTGATGTTTAGACTTTTTCCACCTACAGTTACCTCTATCTCTATCCCACTGTCAGGCCAGCACCTGTGGTTCTCCAGCTCTTTTTCTGGAAGCAATGGCTCTCCCCACTTTCTTTAAATCCAATAAATTTTCTGCAGTATCCCTTCACATAGGCAATCTGGGTCCCATTGGCCACTAAAAACTTTTATTGACTTTATCTTCTGATAATGAAAATCTTTATTAAAGGCTGTTACTAGATTTCCCTTCCTCTACTAATTCTGAATCCTCTCGGACCCATCTTAAAATAAGTGCTTCGTTTTCTGCTCTCCTTCTGGACTCCTGACGAGTCCAGGAGAAAAAAAAAAAAAAAAAAAAAGAACAATTCAAGAACTTTTATGCTTGGAAGAGGCAGAATGGAGAGGTGCAAGGGGACAGCTTCCACAGTGCAGCCATCCGGATGGAGCACAGCGAAGGCTCCAGATAAGAGAGTCAAGAAGTTGAGAAATCCTAAAGTCATGTAGAGATGGCTCATTTCACCTGTTCTTCTTAAAGGTAACCTAAGAGATTATTGAATGAGGGCAGCTCATTTGCATACGGTCACACAGATCAGCATGTACTCAAATACCCATACATGTGCACAGACACACACACGTGCTTGTGCCCATACACATTTATGTACAAACATACACAGTTTCTACTAGACAACTACCTCCTGGGCTTCCCTGGCTGCTCTGTCACCTGGTTCCCTCTTCCTTTATTCAGGATGCTTTTGCTAAGGTTGTCTCATACTTCCTTATTTTTTCCAAAACACTACATAAAATCATACCTTCAGAAAATATCCTCCGGTTTGTCTGATACAGCACTGTTAAGAAATCAGCCAAAATAATCAGAAACCAAAGTTATTTCACAGGCTGTCCTCCATTAACCTGCGAAGTTGGCAGCTCTCCCCATTTATTGCCTGCCATGCATACAGGTTACAGACCTATTGTGACTCCTTGGCATTATTTCTTAACTCGTTTGTTAGAAAGGGAAAGAAGTTGTTCATCCTCACTGCAGTGGGGTTCCCTTCCTACTTTCCTTCCCTTGGCCCTATAATAGATATTATCAACGTGTTGTAAAATCACTTATTTTGCATAAACCCCCAAATTTTTCAGTCTATTCAAATCTCAGCTACAAAAATCAGTATTTCTTCAGTGAAGTAATACTTATTGTTATATTGCTTGAGAGTTAATTCTAAACAGGCCATATGCGAATGAATATAGTAAGAAAAAGCTTTTGTGACATTTTAATTAAGTGATTGAATACAACCAACAGTTAACTGGTTCTGAATAATTCCCTTTGGGTTATATCCTGAGTATAACAAATAACAAAAAGACCTATAATTCAGAATTCACAGTTTCTGTGTGAATATATAAGTTAGCTTACCTTACTTTACCTGCATAGCATATTTCTTGGTCACTGTATTACTTCTTCCTTCAGCTTTTCAGGGGAGAAATTGCCTGTGATACATACACACACATACAATGCAGACAGGGATGCACGCAGATGTTTACACATATCTTTAGATGATTCTGCACATAAACTCCTTCATAAAGAAGTCAGTGTACTCATATTTGCTGATGACTGTTGTCGCCCCATGTAATAAGACTGGTTGATGGAACGAAATATTCCAGTATAATCTGATACTTAAGAATTTTTTGATGCTTAAAATGTAGGTAAATCTACACATGGATGTACCCATGTTTATGGGTTGATATATTTATATTGGGAGAAAAAAAATCTGATTGCTTCTTTCCACTCACTCGTATAATGTGAAAATGGAAGAATCTGTGACCTTCATCTACCTTGGATGTCCAAGGGAACATATAAAGAATCCCTGGCACTGATCTCTTTGCCAAAAGCCGGTGAGATGGTTTGCAGAAGCAGCTGAGAATCTGCCTTGCATCTCCATAGCTTGCTGTTTTACACGTACACATACACATGCACGTACACACACAAGATAACTTTGTGGAAACGGACAACACTAGGCACCCAAATTACCACGGACAACTTGCACTTCAAAATCAGGCGTTCCTCAGCGTGCACAGGGGCCGGCAAATCCCTACAGGAAAAAACTCACAAGCTCTTTGAAGGGTGCATTTCAACACTGAAGGAAGGGGGTATAATAGGTGAACGCACCATGAACGTGCCAACTAACTTCATCTAAAGAGTGGTCAATTTTTCCTGCTAAAACAGCTTCTCAATGAAAAACCATTGTTTTTGACTAAATGTGTATGAAAAGTTTTTTATTTCCCTAGAATATGCCTGGGTTTTAGCAAAATCTTTTACATGAACACAGACTAATTTTTTGGCTCAAAGTACTCAATTTCCCAAAGGAAAAGAGGCACAAATCAATTCTGTGAGATTCACTGAATGAATTATTTATACTAAGTTATTTTATTAACATTGATCTTTCCTCCACCTTGAACTATGGGAACTACATGGAGTCCATTTAAAAGCCGAATAACTGGGCAATCCTTTTGACATCCCAGTGCATTTGGCATTATCTTGCTACACCATTTGGTCACTGTTTTGTAGAATGGAAGAGATAGAAAATCTGGTGACATCATCACCCCCTTTTCTCTCCCTTCTCGCATCCCAACTCCAGTGTTTGCCGGAGGCTGTTCCGGTATCTCGACGTCATTTTAGCCCCTGAGATGCACTGCTGAGCTGTGTTAGTTTCTTAGTTGTACTCATCTTCATCATTCGGGAAATCCTTCATCTCGCAGAAGCCTCTAACCCACCAGGTCAACGTGAGGTCGGCGGGTTTCACTAAGTGGCATGGCTCACAAGATTTCACAAGAGGGAGCGGGAACGCATTCAGTCTGTTTGCCGTGCACTCTGCTACCGCCTGATCCAGAGGAGAGGCACAGCTTCGCTACGGACTTCAATGCAGGCTGGAAATAGCACCCTGGGATGGGGCGCCGGCTTCGGCTTCTACTCCAGAACAAGACGAGTCTAGTCCATCACTATAAAATAGGTCTGCAGCTCTCTCTGCTTCGTTTCTGCACACTCATGGGGAGTGGCAGGTTGTGATTCTTCTCCGCAGCGCTAACCAGGTTTTCTTGTTCTGGCACGGGGAAAAAGGCATTATTATAAGTCTTCAGAAGTCAAGAATAACCTCAGAAGAGTTAATGCACTGTCATATCTACTGGGGGAGGGCAGTGATATTGTGTGCGTGGCCATTTCAAACCATTTTTTCAGATCGCGTCAAAGTGAAATGGTTTTCTATGATGAACCACGTTGTAAAAGGATGATGGGGCTGGGGGGGAGGTGGGAGAGAGGGGAATCAAATTACATTTGGAAACAAAAGCTTTAACTTCTGGCACCTAGACAATTAGTTTTTGCTTCTTCTGTTGTTGGTCCTCGTGGTTTCATCTGTAATATGTACGGTGATTGTTTGCAGCCTGGCAACAGCGTGAAGTTGCGTGGGGGAGGGAAAACTCTAGCCCTTGTTAGCTGGGATCCAAACTTCAAAGGCTTTGGGGACATTGAGCAGACAGGTTTCAGCCGCCGTTAAGGCAGACATGCAAACAAAAGGGCTCCTTCCATCGCTGTGGAGCAGGGCTGACTTTTTGGCCCATTTTTGTTGTTGTTTTAATTTTGTCGGGGGCAGGGGGAGGAAAGCTCCTGGCACCAGGGACGATGCTTTCTGCCCATGACTGCGTGCCCTTCTCCTTTCCGCGTCAGAAGCAGATATGGGCATTTATGGCCCCATAAATCACGGGCTAAGCCATACATGAGCAGCTGGTACATGTGCTAATAACTATAATTATTAATCATGTCGATTTCACACCCTTCAAATTTCTGCGCGGGGCTTTCTGCCGGAGAGGCAGCCCCGGCGCCTTGAGCTGCTTATGGTATGAAAATATGATGAGCTGATGGTCTTTGATGATTGTCCTATGACAGTATTGATCTCCCTACAATTGGGTTTGTGGGGTATTGCTACCCAACAGAAGTGGCTCTCCTCACCTCCTGGTATATATCATTGTCACACATGCCCCTTTGTTATGGAGGGGAGTGAATTACTTTCAGTATTCGTCCCAGTCTTTAGCTACTAGGTCACCATTATTCTAGCCTTATGTCAGTGTGGGGACATTTACTTTGATGTTTTCTTTTGTATCTGTCTTAGGGTGAAAGCATTTGGCTATATAGAGCTGCTAAAAAAAAAAAAGGGGGGGGGAGAAAAAAAGTCAACGGTTCAGGTTGGGGTGCTTGGTGGGAGCCAGGGAAGTATCCATCCTCGCGGGTGCAGGCATCCGACCTCCCTGGTCCTCGGTGCCGCTGCCTTCACCACTGAGGACTTCGCCCCGTGGCAGCCCGAGCACTGCGTCCAGCCCCAGCTCGGGCCCTGCCTGGTGACTCTTCAGTCACCCAGGAGGAAAGAAAGCGAAGCCGTCTCCCCCCGGCCTCACCACGACAGCGTACGCTTTCCCCCCCAGCACTCTGCTATTTAGCAGAAGCACAGCCAGCGAGACGCGGCGATGCAGCAGAAACAACTTCATAGGTGCCATTGCTGGAGGACTGACAATCGTAGTAACAACAATAACCTCTCTTTCAGCAAAATAACCCTTCCAAGGCCGGTGGGAGCACCTCTCGGGCTAATCTGCATGTTAACGTGACACTGTGGTGGCCGATCGTCTCCCACTGGCCTGAACAAGGGCATGGGACTCTCCCCACTTGTTCCGAAATCTGCCCGGCCCCATCGGGCAGCTTCTAAATTGCTCCTGCTGTCTTTACAGCTGCTCCGTTCCAGTGACCCCCGGAAGGGCCCGGGGATTGTCAGGAGAAATTTCTATTAATCAGCCCCAAACAGACTGTTACAATTTCACACTTTTGCTCCCGTCATTTCACACGTTTAATGAATTTCGGGGTCTGCTACTTTCAAAACAGTTACACTCACGGCCACAAAAAAAATTAATTAATAATAATATACAAAAATAAAATGCTGAGGAAAACAAACAACCCCCCCAAGCTGACAGCAGCGGGACAGGGAGCATCCCTTCCAAAGCGTTGCCGGAACGAACCCGGAGAGGGGCTGAGGGGGAACACGGTGCCATCCAGGCAGCAGATCCCGGCCGCCTCTGGGCCTGATCCTGCCCTGTTTTTTCAAAAGGAATTTTGCATTTCACATAAACTTTGTTTGCTTCAGGGCTGATGCCCACTTGCAATTACCCAGGATTAAAAGGCAGCCCCCTCTGTGTCAAAGGGCCGCCTGATCCCAGAGGTCGTCACTATAAGGTCATTTGCTCTTTTCCCTGGGGGTACAAACACATCGTGGTTGCTGGTGATCAGGGGTCCAAAGACTGAACCACAAGTCTCACCTCCAAGTCCAGCACTTTCTGTCCCTTCAGTGGTGCTGGCATTTACCACAGACTCCAGAAACCCTTGAATGTTACTGAAAGCCTCTTCTCATTCCTGAGCTGACTACGCCAACCCAGATTTCAACTAAGCGAGAGTCCCGCTTGCTTTCTGATGCTCTTTTCTTCATGCACAGCAGGGCCAAGCTGCCAGGAATGGAGCACAGGGTGGGACTTTGTGCAATCAGCACCCAC
Organism: Cariama cristata; assembly: GCF_000690535.1. NCBI lineage: Eukaryota > Metazoa > Chordata > Aves > Cariamiformes > Cariamidae > Cariama > Cariama cristata. Next base: position 25,876 of record NW_009600566.1, read on the forward strand.
CAGGCTCGCTCACAGCTTGGGTGCCAGGCAATGAGTTGCCTCCGTTCTCAGGTGCCTTTGCTGAGGAGGGAGGCGGTGGCTGGGGAAGGAGGAAAGTGATGCGAAAGCATGGCAGGCTTTTGCAGGTATGTCTGATTTGTGCTTGCTGACTGTGAAGTTACAGATGTGTTTTGAGGCTGAATTTTACAATCCTTACGTTCTGCCTTGGGTGTACTACACAGTGACCTCCATCTCCAGGTCTCCAAATCTACGTAAAAGTTTACCTTTACAAAGGTTGTCAGAGATGCCAAGGAAGTGAGCTGAGTACTCGTCCCTCTGGACTGAGGACAGGAGAAGCACCTCCCCTGACTTTGACATCTTCTCTAGCCATACGAGACGTAATGTTCTTGAGTTCTGCTCATGACAATTTGTACCTCTTCTTTTTCCCTTTTCCCCATGCAAGTCTAGCGCAGCGCAGGAAAGAAGCAGCAGAAATGAATGTCAGCAGTTAACCGCAAAAATCGAGTCATCTAGGCTAGAGAGCAGGATAAACCGGTCAAACCTCTGACAAATAAGATCATAATGCCTCTTATTGGACATCTGTGAGCAACCGCAGCCCCCCCACATCACCGTCTACGTGCCCACGTGGTCCCTCCCCATGATCTCTGCTCTCCCCATGTTCTGCAGGCCCCACCAAGCAAACATACATTACTCACTGCATCCTATACACTGCAAGAGAAACAAGCACATAGGGGTGGGTGGCCACGCTGACTGTGGGACATGATATTCCTCAACCATTATTGATTGCTGCAGATTATCAAATTTACCATGTTATTTAGGGTGTGAATGGACTTGACAGCTAACCAGTGCAACCTGTGCAATGAAGTCTCAGCACGATGTAGTTGGTAGGTATGAGCAGATCGAGGTGCTCTGAGCCCATCTGGAACCGCTGGATCCACCTCATCAGTGAGACGGCACGCAAGAGTACAGCTCAGGTTGAGGGATGCAAACCAGCAATGAGAGGAAACTCTTCCTGCCAAGGGGTACTGGGGACTAGCAGGATTTTATTTTGTGTCTTGTTGGTTTGGGGGATTTCACACTCATCTGTGAAGTAGCTCTTGATCCCAGCCAGTGTTAGGTACCTTAAACTCTACCCAATACCTCTGAATATCTACAGGGATGCTATGAATCAGAAATGGGCAGGTAACAGTTTTACGTTGTGGACATACATGCTTTTTGAGATTTCTTATGTTTCTAGCAGGACACCACTTTTAATTCTTGCTTGGAAAAAGTGTGTATCCCTCTCAAGCATCCCACCCTTCAATGAGCAGTGTTCTGTCAGAGGCTGGAGTTGACAGGGGCTTAAATCCATGCTCAGGCTCTCCCGTTGCAGCCAGGTGGTCTAACACCTGGATTATTGCCCGATTCGTGCTCCAGCTCCTCTGTGCTACTGACAGTCTGACAAAGGAACTTTCATGGTCACTGTAACCCCTTCATGACAAGTTTGTCATGTGCTAGATCTGTGTATTCCAATATTAATCCTAAACTCGCTTTTCTTTTAGCTTAACTGGATGATTTTCCATCTCCTAATTCTTGGCATATTGGCCTGACAATCTCTGTAAGAAGTCTTCTCAAATGCAGCAGATTCATCTATAGGTCCAATACATTGCTTTACAAGGAGAAAGACTTCTCTTGGTCAGCCATCTATCATTATCCCTTCATGCCTTTACACAGGTACCCTCTATTTCTCTCTTCTGCATGCTGGCTGTCCCTATCAGAGACTGGATGGCCATGTCTAAGCTAGTAACTATGGTCGGGGTGTGGGCTGAGGCACCCCCCATAGTCACCCACACCGGTCAGTAGTTAGTACCTAGCTCAGCAAAGCTCTACTTGAGTCAGGCAGTGCTTTCCTAGGCAATACCTCTCTTTGGGGGACAGTAGGAGGTGCGAATTGTCCCTGGAGGGTGCTGTGGACCAGGTTGTGCAGGTCTGGGGAGAAGGGAGTGTAGGCATACGGACATGAGCCTCATTGTGCCACTTAGCCTTGGAGCCAGAAAATGCAGTGACGGTCCATTTTATTTAGTACAGATGTCACCTGCAACCCTCATAGGAGCATATTCTATGCCTGCTGCATGTAAAGAACCTAGAGTTCTGTTTCGACCCGGGGAACCACAGAAATTGCCCAGATGTTCAATGTCTCTGATCAATTATTCCACCTAGATTGACCAGATTAGTCGTTTCCTCTTGTCTAGCCTATCTTATTGCTGATGGGTGGCAATATGGACATCTCCCAGACAGCAATTCCCACCCCCTGCCCTGAAATATCCCCCAGAGAGACAGAACAAGGGACCCTCTGGAAATCCCCTGGCAGACAAAGAGCAAATGAGGCCATGGTGATGAGCTGAGAGCACAACCCAAATGTCTGCACAGCTCAAGTTAGCCGAGATCAGCATCTCCCCTCCAGTTCATGTCCTGCTCCACCTGATAGACACCCTCTTCTACACCACCCCCACGATTCTGAAACTCCCATTGCAGGCCAAGGTGGTGGAGGCCTTCACTTTGTGTCTCTTTTTGAGTTTCATCATCACATTCAGCCCAGTACCTCCATCCCTGCCCTCCCCAGGCACTCACTTTCAGAATACCCTAAATATCTTTGTGCTTGCTGATTGCTAGTTGTGCCGTAAGTGACTCTGTTTAGAAGGATGCTCAGTACCTTTGACTAAATTACTTCTGAAATGTGACATTGAGGGATGGAAGAGGCTAACTAAATTTAAAATAGCCTGAAGTTAAGATAGTCATCCTAGTTGCTATCCATTTAGGCAGTGGAGAAAGCCGGAGCTCTCTGGAGGGCCAGATAATGGTTCTCAGAGTGCCTAAAATTAGACTTAGTACATTTGGGCACTTTTGAACATTTATCCAAGCTACAGTGAATCCCCATTTGCTGAACATAACTTTATTGCCAGTGTCTATAGCAAAAATGCCCCCTGGTTTAATCTGGCAGTTGGTTTCTTGAATAGAAAAGACATTTATACCTTATTCTTGCATGGATGACAGTATATCTGGAATATGTTAAAGGTTTGCCTAATGGTGGTCTTTGTCTTGCAGCCTGCAGTCCCCGTCACACTCCCACCACCCGGGATTTCCGACGCTGGTGTCTCTGGGCTGCCACGTACAGTAAGTGGGCATTCAGATTTCTCTGGCAGAAAACTGCAAGTCCTGGGTTTGCACCCGTGGTCTGCCTGGTGCTCTTCTTCCCTTGGAGGCTGAGTCATTAAAAGGGGTTCGTCCGCTGTACTTCGGCCACGGCTTCTGGGTGCCGCGTTGCAGGGGAGCGGTGTGACTGTGAGGTGCCACTGTTTAATATGTGACACAGATCGGACTAAATTTTTGTATCAGGAATCTTTTTTGTATTTTTTTTGTATTTTTTTTTTCAAGAAAACAAACCCCTTTTCTAAAAATGGAAATTATTACATACAGTTTTGGTCTGTGTATGAGAGGGAAGTTTCTGAGTTGTAACTAATTTGAGGACTTTCAGTTCTTGGCTCTCAGGCCTTTCCTATTCACACACTGCTTGTTTACCTTCTCTCTGTCCTCCATCCCCCTCATTTTTTCTAACACATGTGGTGATGCGAGAGGGAAAAAACAAAAGGAGGGAAAGATGGAAAAGAAAAAGATGGAGAGAAAAATAAAGCCAAGATTTTGGAACACAATCTTTGTCAGGCTTCTGCTCTGATTTTTAGGAAGATGAAATCTTCTGACCTTCAGAAGCCCACCCGCCTCTTCCATTAGCTTTGGGGAGATGGATCAAGGTGCTTGTGCAAGAGAAGGGTCACTCATGCCACCCTCCATCTCCCAGTGATAGTTTAGGCTCCTCGCTAGCGCTCGCCTGTGCGTTATCCCAGCAGCGACAGCCGCAGCAGCAGCGCTGCTCTCCTCTCACTGCTGCCCTCCTAAATCTAATTCTTCACTTTCACCCTACAAATAAACAGAGGAGGGAATTAAACAGCAATCATTCTCTGCTTTTGGAGGCTTTCCACCCTCCCCGAAACCGAGTCGGCTCCACTTGCCTGGGAACGCTGTTTCAGAAATGCGTGCGAGGGAGCTGAAGCTCACATTTTTATTTGCTTCCACGGGGTAAGAGACAACAAAACGCCGGGAGAAGGAGCGGGGCCGGGTGAATGGGTTTCCCGGAGGCTGGCTGGCCGCAGGGTGCAGTAGGTGTATAAAATGCCATTCAAGCGATTCAGGCCAAGAGGGTGCGGCGGACGGGCAAGGCTGCTCCCTTTGAAGATGCTTCTGTCGGGTTGGAAATACAGGAGAAAAGCACAGCTTCTTTCAGCTGTCCCCTTTTGTGTGCTTTCCCATACGAAACTATGTTGCCACCGCTGCTCTGCACTTTGTTATTATGACAGGAAAAAATGAATTTCTAATGAGGTATCTGTGCCAGCTGCAAGCACCTTGTGGATCTCCGTGGCCCAGGAGCTTTGTCAGCCGCTCCTTGCTAAATGCTAACCAGCCTGGGGGAGGACGAGACTGTCAAAGCACGGCCCCTGTGAAAAAACCCTTTTCTGTACAAATCCAAACAAACGGAAACACCCCAGTTCCCCTAATAAGCTATGCTGCGACATGTCCTCATTTCACAGTGATCGACTCCAGGGACAGAAAGGGCTCGGGGAGGCTTTGACAATGTGCGAGGAGCTCTGGTTTTTAAAGGCAAGGAATGGTACGTTTAAAATTGATTAATACCCTCCAATTCCCAGAAGGCTTTTCATATGCAATGCAGGAAATGTTTTGCTCAGCCCCTAAAAAATGCAGCTGCATCTCCCAAGGCCCGCGTCAGCCCTCAGGAAAGCCACAGTGACACAACCGCTTCGGAAAAGTCGTGGAGAGAGGGTACCGTGTCCACCATCTGCTTCAAGCTGCTGGGCAGTCCGAGGGAGATCGGGGCCGTTCCCAAAGAGGATTTCAGTGGCTGGTTCAGATGCTGAAGTTTTAAAAGTGGTTCAAGTGTTAGCACGAGCTTAGCTGAGCAGCACAGAAATGTATTTGGTGTTTCGTAGCGTGGCCCACAGGAATGTCTCTCCCGTTGATGCTCTTCAGCCTGCTTTGGGCAGTGCAGGGCCACAGTGGCCAGCGCTGCCCTCCCCAGTGGGCTGGCTGCTGAGGGGCTTGGGGGGGCAGGACAGCGCACTGGTTTTGCTGGGGATCCCGCTCGCCCCGTGGCCACTGACGGGGGACCTTCAGTTGGCGAGGCAGTGAGTTAATCCACTTCAGGGATGGGAAACTGAGGGGGTTTGAAGGACGCCTCGAGGTGAGTTTGAGCCGGATCTTCAAAAGAAACCTTCGCGTTTCCTTTCTCACACTGAGCTAAAGAAAGACCAAAGTGGGTGATGAGACTCTGCTTTGCTGAACAACAGCTTTTCGATCTTTCCCCAGCTAAAGGCACTGTATTTTTGCATGGATTAATCAACAATAGCCTTAAGTATTTGCACGGTGAGTATCCACACTGTACCTGACATCCTGAGCGCTTCTTTATGCTGAGAAACCAAGCTCAAAGCGCAACTTCCCTAAGTCATCAGATGGTCTTCAATATCTCCACTGTCTTTAAGAAGCCTTAAGAATCTTTGATACTGACTGCTCATATCCTCTCCTTCCGCTCATGCTGATGGACAGAAATAAATGACCGGGTGAGTGACTGACTGGGGGTAATGTCTCTGCAGGTGGTGGTGACATTGATGGAGAATGATGGATGAGGGTGACAGGGCTCCACCCCACCCACTTGCCCATGTGCATGACAGAAGGTCCTGCGAGCCAGCCCCCTGCTCGCTGAACAATGCCTCCAAGTAGGTATTTGGAAGTGTAAAAACAATGGGTTTGGCTCCAGCAGTGATTGTGCTACAAGTTTGGGGCCATTTAATGAGTTGCTAATGTGAAAATAATTTTCTTTTCTGACTTCAGAATGGAAGGAGTAAAGACAGATGGCCCCAAATGCGGGGAAATGCAGGCATAGAATTGGTAATGGCTCTGCCAAGGCTTGAAAGGCAGCTCGTCAGGAAAAGGGGACATTTCTGCTGCTGTCAGGAGTTGACAGAAACCCTCAGACTTTTTCCCTTCTCACCTCTCCGGTTGGGACATCCCTGCCAACGTTCACCAGACACCATCAGGCTGGTGATTGCTATGGCAAAGCTGCCGTTTCAAGGTGAAATGCACCCTGTAGAGGGGAGGGGAAGATGTTCCCGGCATATGCCGGGGAATGGCAAGTGATTGCTGATGATACAGGGGGAAGTATTCGGTGATTGATCATTTGATCTCAAGTGTCAAAAGGAAAAACCTACAACTCTTGGGGACCACAGGAATAGCATTAATGACTGCAAGGAATGTCTGTGTCTTTCATGGGGTTTTTTGTTTTAGATGCAGATTGAAGTTAGGAAGAGACATTTGGCATTTAAATGGGAGCTGTCGGTTCTGTCTCCACCAATTCAGCTTTTCTAAGCTCTCTCACACACACAAAAGTTGCTAAAATATTATCAGGAAAAAAAATCTCATCTTTTCATAAATAAATACTACTGAAATCTTAATGCAGGGAATAAAAGTGAAGTTAATGTAGTTTAGTGTTAAAGGTGATGGTAAAAAGGAAACGCATTGTTGGGCAACAGTGAGCTGTGTATCCATTGCTTCTTATGACTGCGATAACAAATCTGGTAACATCTGATTTCAGAGAGATGCCAGGCCCTTGCCAGCTATGAATGAGCAGAGCTGCACGACCAATAATTTTTACTGTCAGTGTCCCTTTCAGGAGGGCAGCTGTTTTTGGGCTGCCATCCCCTTTAAAACCCAGGGGCTGGATTTCAAAAGTAATGGATGGTTTCCAGTGCCTAGCCTGACCTGGCCTCCTTAGTAAGCAAAATGTGAACTTGTCTTCGTTTTCAGAGTGGGAGTACTCAATGTTTTCTGAAACCCATGTATGAAGGTGAAGAGAGATGTCCAGAACAGCTGAAGCTCTGGCAAAACCTGCCTATGCCAAGGACCATGGAATAAGCAAAGAAAGAAGCTCTGAAATCCCACTTGGAAGTTGAAGAGAGTTAACAGTTGCCATTTACCCTTGAAAGCTGCTCTATAAGGTCCAAGCCTTAGCCTCTCACGTTTGCTTACAGAAGCTCGCAGAGAAGAGGTGACAGGTCCTTTCCACGGGGATGGGACAGTGGTACCTCCGCTCCCTCCAGCCACAAACAGGACCACTCCAGCCCAAAAGCACTGTAGTCATACCCTGAGCACAAAAATGCATTGATGTCTATCAAACTACATAATATATATTTCTATTAAAAATATCTAAGATTGCTCCTATAATTCTGCAATTATTATACAATTCATGAGTATATAAGTTATGATTATAGCTCTTCCTCATCAGAGCACCTTTCTTCTCAGCCAAGGAGGACATGGGTAAGCAGACAGGGCTGCCTGTGCCTCTGCTTTTGGACACAGCAGTCAGGACCTGTAAGATGCTTTGATCAAAAAGAAGACTGTTATTTGCTCAAAACCCTAAAAGGCCATCCATATTATAACCCCCTCTGCAGAGATGGGCCTTTGCCCATGAAAAAGTCTAAGGAAGTCCTGTGCTGGGAGGCAGACAGATCATGTAGGAGAGACAGCTCCCATCTGTCCGACTGAACTGCAGTCGGTCAGCATCAGTCCACCTCAGGGGAGGGGGAAAGGGAAGGGGGAAAGAGCAGAGCTGCTTTGGCAGTGCTGGAGAGAGAGGCGGAGGAGCTCCGTGCTCTGTGTCCAGCACTGGCAGTGATGGGGACCACGCTGCAGACGTGGCTCCCTTGGAACAAACAGCGGCAAATGCACCTCACAGATACATTCTTCCTATTTTAAGTAGCGGTTATACTTAACTCTGTGACTGTCTTCTCTGCCACCTCTGCTTTAGGCGAGGTCCCCAACCCTGTTTGCCCACCCACCAGATTGACTACCTAGCCCCTGCGCAAAACCTAATCCACACCCACGTCGTCCCTCTGAGCCATGGCATGGCACGGTACGGCACGGCACAGCGTGCCGCAGCTGACGGGAGCGCTGGTGGCAGCCCTCTTAGCAGAGGCTTAGCTGCAAATCTCTGTCTTGTCAAGCAAGCTTAGTACAAATAATTAGAGGCGTAAGCTAATCCTATAAGGCTAGATGGTGGCCAGACCTGGTCTGGGAGCACGGCACATAAGAGCAAGAGGAGTCTACTTTGTTCCCTGTCCAGATTTGCAGGTCCTGGGCTCTGGGGAGCAGTTTAGGGCTTTCTCTTTAGCTCCTGGGGGAAACATTCCCACCCCATTCCCTCCTACCCACTGTGCCAGCAAAATCTTTGCAGTTGTAGAAGACTGCGGGGGCATATTCAGCACTTTGCAAAGAAGCATCCCTGTGAAAGACCTCTGTGGAGGCAAACGCTAATGATTTGATCTATTGCATGAGTAGTTTTCACTCACTCGTTCATGAGAATCTCTCTTAACAAAACAAAATGCTGTGAATCTCAGGCACACAAGCCATGGAAATGCTCCTCATGAATGCAAATATTCCTTAAGCTGGGGAAAGGGGCTGTAGCATCACCAATGAGGTACGTGGAGTGGGCACTGACCAGCGGCCCCCTACACTGTTAATAGAGGAGAGAGCCATGCTCCTGCTCCCGGGGAGCTGGCTTGGCGGAGCTGGTCTCCAGAGAGCCAACGTCTACAAAGCGCTAACATCTGGTGCCCATTATTTCACCAGCTCTGTTGTGATTAGTCCATATGATAAGTCTGGCCAATTGCTACTGGTAAGGGATTGCTCCACTCCCTCCACCAGGCTCCTTGAGCTGTCACTTCTGGTTTGTGGCCCCTGCTAATTTGCCACTGCAATTTCCAATATTTGCTCAAATCCCAGAAGGAAATCTCCCCGCCTTTCAGACAGAAGGGTAGCGCTGATAATAAAAAGGGAAGGTTTATCAATTAACTCAAACCGCTCTATTGAAGCAGGCTCAAACCCCCTCCTATTTCAATTATGTGAGACTCATGAAATGCTCTGGAAAAACTTTTGCTCAGGCAAGCGTTTCGTGAGGGAGCTGGTGGGTTTTACCCAGGCTTTAACAAATCGGAGAAGAGGTTAAAAAAAGAAATCCTCTTGCTTCCCCAAGGCTTTTTCAGCCACTGCGATAGTTGGATTGTGTCCACCTGACAGAAAGGCTGCTCCTCAGAGGTGAAGGAGAGGGGTTTGGGGCCTTCAGACAGAAGCTTCCCCCTAATTTTTCTCTCTCTTTCTCTTTTCTTCCTTTGCCTGTTCATTCCTTCATTCTCTCATTCATCCTTGCTTTCTTTCCTTCTTTCTTTTGTTCTCCGAATGTTTACTGCCACACTCAAACACTTGTATTACTATAGGAAATTTCCATTAACCCCATTTCACATCAGTGGAGGTAGGCTAAGATGAGTAAGTCACTAGGGACCAGAATGGGAATTGCTGGTTTGCACAGACTTCTGCCCAAATACACGAAAGTATTTAATAAACGAATCGGGTGGCTTTACATATTATGAAGGTTCCTTGTGAAGATACGAAAGAAAAAACCTAGCACAAACAGGTCAAAATAATCCACAACTATACAAGGATCAAATTTTAAGTTTTGTAACTGGCATGTAATATTGGTTTGATTAAACAGTTCCCATTCTTTCCCACCTTTTAATTATTTTCTCTACAACTTCTGTATTAAGGAATTTCTTTGCAAGGACAGAGCTCCACAAGGGGAGCTCCAGAAGCGAATTCAGCCAAAGTGCCTCATCTTTGCAGCTTTATTACACATATAATACACTTCACTCCAGAACTGTTCAGTTCAGGGCATGCGTTTACCATCTTTATGTTCCATCATAAACTCACGCCTTTCGACAGTGGATGATGTTTAAGCATAAGTCAGATGTCAAATGTGACAACACTCCATGCTATTGTGGAGATGCCGGCACTCAATTTTTCTTCTGCCGAAGTCTTTGCAGCACTGAGGTGATAAGTGCTGTTCAGCTGGAAGGGAAGGAAGGGAACGTGCTTCCCAAATGAGTCATAAAAGCAGAAGCCACAAATTCCCTGAGCTTTGCACTTTTTTCCTGGACACTTCCAACACACGATTTTGGCTGTGCTATCTGGTTTTCAATAGCTAAGAATATGACCTGTGCCAGATCCTGTGCTTCACCATCAAGGATCGTGGTGAAGAGGGCATTTCTTTCTAATAGTACGCTGAGGTAGCAAGGATAATCCTGTTCTGTAGGTGTAAAAACTGAGGTAGGGAAGAGTTAAGTGAAAAGGCCAACATCAAGTGGAAAGTCACTGTTGGCATTACAGCCTCAGACTTCTCACTAAGCAGTACAATATGCTGATTTTATGATCAACACGTATACCTTGTCCGAGTGAACATAGCATATGTGTGCACACAGATGTGCACACACAGATGTGCCCACCCATGGATGCACTCACATGCATTCACCAAATTGTTGTGATGTTTAGTGGCCAGTGAAACTAAAAGAGAGGCTTAACCACAGAGGATGCCATGTCCCAGACAATGACTCCCAGCAAAACTTGTATTATCCTTAGCTGGTCTTGCAGGGGGAGTAGATCTCTTCCCCTTGCTCCTGATGATGCTCAGCGTGAGACAGAGCAGTCTTTTGAACAGAAACAACACAAAGAGATTTGCTCAAAATCCCTTGTTAAACCTCTTGCAAGTCTCTCCCATTTGTCATGCTGCACATTATGACCTATAAACAGATGCAGATGCAAAACTAGAGAAGTCTGAATACAGTTTCACAAATTTAAGACATATTTAGCTATGCTCCCTTCACCAGCAAGGCACTTTGCTTTCCTACATCAGTGTAACAGCAACTCCTCATGAAAAATCTGGTGAAGGCCACTGAGAACTAACCAGGGCTGGCCACTTGTCTCACGTTCCTGAAGGGCTCGGTGCCCAACTCATGCTTATAAAATCTCTCCTCACACTTTACAACATATCTGAACATCTCCATCTCCCTCTGGAAGAGGGTTAGGCATGTGGGGCTTGGGGACACACAAGGAGAGCCAATGAAGGCATATGGTTATTTTGGAGAAGGACGGGAGACGGAAGCGGAGGAACGGGTTATCAGAAAATGTAGAAAAGCTTGACATCTGCGTTACTCAGAGTTTAAGAAACCGGAGACCTGTATTTGTTAAGAGAGCTGCTCCATGGTGCTGCAGAGACCGTCCTGCCCCAGACGACGGGCAGTGCCCCAGGCTTGGCCAACTGCTCAGTCCTTGGCCTGGCCTGTATTGCAGGACTCTGCTCATGGCTTTGCACGGTCATTTTCTTCATACGTAAAACACTGACAGTAATTGATATTTACATACTTCCCAAGAAGCTGCAAAAGTGACTTTGTTTTCACAAAGAACCCAACTGGAAAATTGCAATAAGCTAAGGTGATGTAGTCTGAAGATTTTTTCTGCCTTCTTGGCTATGAGCGTGGTCCTTTCTGGTATCATAAGGATCCTTTACGTTTCTTCAGAAAGGTTCCTTGCCAGCTTGCGGAAAAGCAGCTAGGTCCCTTTAAGAAGCCAGGAGCAGAGGCCTACAAAAGGTCCATTTTACCATTTTACTAGAGTTTGGGCAGCTCTCACCTACTCGGAGCTCAGCTGCACCAGGCTAATTTCCATAAGCATCATGTGGTGTTACAGAAACCACATTTTGCCAAGCTGTCAACTGTACAGCCTTCTCTTTGCTAAACAGACTCCCATTAAAACTGTCTGCACAATTTGTCAGTTAAATGAGGTACAAGAGGGACGCTCTATTTGCCCCTAATTAGCTGTGCAGACTACCTTTGTCTGTTTGATTAAGTATTCACATTATCAATTTTGTTTAATCTGATTCATTTCACACACCTCCCCGGGGACTCAGCCCATACGGTTAACTAATCTCCGATATCATCTCTCATATCAGCCCGCGGTAGTCTCCCACGGCACGCTCTACCCACACACACACCGCTCACCGAAATCTTTGCTGGTGAAGATGCTTCCTGACCCACAAAACTGACTCTACCTCCCTGGAGCTGAGGGCTCCTCCCTTTAAGGGAAACCAGAAAAAGTCTGGCTTGTGGTCGTTATGCTTCCCAAGCACCTTGGAAATGATTTTTTTTTTAATCTCAGAAGATTTTCAGCTGCAACCAGACAACTCCAGCGAGATGGGATACGTGGCCGGCACCGGCACACTGCTTCCCGCTCGCCATGGATGCCTGCGGCATGACCTGCTCCGCTCTTCAGCAGATCTCCGGTTGTAACAGGAGGCAACACCAGTGCCCCAATCACACAGTGAAATAATGTGTAATAATGGAGGATGGACTTTAACCAGGAGAACTTGCCCAGTCCAACATCGTTTAAGAGAGATAAGGGACCGTGGATATTCAAAGACAATGACTTTGCAAGTCCACCAGGTCCCAACTGCACCTGTCAGAGAGCACAGCCCATTTTAAGAGGCGGAAAGATTAACCTGAAAAGACATGGACCAAAAAGATCCCTCTCAAGGCCACTTTTGTGGTTTTGCTCGAGGCACCACTGGCAAATCTCTGGGGAGAAACAGACAGTCCTGGCAGGGACCAGGCAACAGCTAGGGATGACGAAGTATCGCCTCATCTTCAACGGATGGGTTATTTCACCACAAAATTTGATGCCCATCTGCATGGAAACCGAGTGCATTCCCATGCACACGCCTGACTACACCCATACATACGCTTGCATGCATATTAGCATGAGTGCTGTAGAAAATATTTCCAGCAAAAATGTAAAACCTTCTAAATTTGAGATTTTGTTACGGCTGGCCTCTGTTAGAACTTTTCTTAGAAGATGTTAATCAAAGTCTTACTATTGGTCACACTTTTGATGAAAATAAAACTTTCATAATTTTGCAGTGACAAGTTTTACCTGAACAAAAATCAACTTTTGCACTAGTCAGCATACAAACCCTGCTCCACCCTCCACATGCTTTTTGTGTGTTTCAGTGTGGAAGATTTTGACTTCTAAAATTTTCCATCGGAATTACCATTTCTCATTTCTCTGTTTTAAATGAAGAGTGGGGTGCAACTTGGATTTGTTTCGGCAGGCCCACTATCCCCAAATTCCTTTTCCTGTGCTACTAATATTGCATACATGGCAAAAGCAAAAAAGTGAGATGATTGATTCACAGTCAGTCTTCTTTGGGTCTGGTTTTCTCATGGCAGTATATGGAAAAGGCCTTTGCAACCTCGGATCTGGCTTCTGCCCTCGGGTGAATATTGTCAGACAAAATACCGATGGACAAATGTTGCGGTCATCATTGCGCTGCCCGGAACTCCCAAGGCTCTGGGTACTGGCATTGGCATTTGGAAAATAATTTTCAATGGTAGATTGCAATATGAACATCTATAAAACAGCAGAGATTGGAAAAGCAACGTACCACTATATTTAATTGAGTTTCTTTTAGTAGTATAACTCAAAGAAGTTTATTTTATGAATCCCCAGCTGCCTCTGTGAGAGTGGTTTATAGCTGAAAAACTCCTTGAAATGCTTTGAAAAAGTCTTTCCCTTTATTGTTTCTAACCACTGTACAAATTGTTATTTTCAAGAGACCAAACTGGTTTATGGTTAATGCAAAAACTTAACACCAAGATCAAACCTTGTGAATTACTTGACTGCTCTTCCCAGCATTACATTTCAGTGAACAGATAGAACCCAGGGTACTTAAAACTGGCAAAGAACATCTGGCTTTTGGTGCTAATAAAATGAGACTTAACATTTTTTCTAATTTGGAAAAAAAAAAGGCTCACAAACTCTTTTGGTTTTAATATTCTTATTTCTACAGATCTTTAAAGTGAGTCTTGAGCAATAACTGAAGAAAAAAAATGGTATGAAATATACTTTAAAAACCCAAATTGAGAAAACATCCATATTTGGAAGACTACTTCAGAATATGCTTGAAGTTAAATGCAAGCATAAATACTGTGCTAAACTGCAACAATATTGAGCAAGTATTTAGCTGAGTATGTAAGCAGAACCAAAGGCAGAAAGCTGAAGAAATGATATGGTGAAGGAGTCATGGTTAATCTTTTAATTAATACTTAATTAGTCCTCAGCATCTACACCAATAAATTGAGGAAATAACTATTCCTGCTCTATGTTAGGATTTCCCTGTACTCATTGACTTCTGATCTGTGATGCCATTAAGTATCAATACTTCCACTCATTGGCATTGCCATAAATTTCATGCCAATATAATGAGTCATTCCGCATAGACAGAGCATTAATTAAATGTGGCAGTGAGTATCAGAGTGTAGTTTAACTCCCAGTTGTACCAGACAGCTCAAGAATTACAACCAGTTAGGGAAGAGTGGCTGGACAGGGGTGTTCAAGGAGTCTGGACACCAAGGAGGAAGCAGCAAAAGTATCTTCCCAGAAGGAAAGAAGATACATGTTCTTACACTGGTGGAGAACTGAGTTTGAAAAGTAAGAAGTTTTAGATAAAGAAAATGGACATTTATAGAATCATAGAATCATAATGGTTGGAAGAGACCTCAAAGGTCATCAAGTCCAACCGTATACCCGATGCCACCATGCCCGCTAAACCCACTAAACCATGTCTTGAAGCGCCACATCTAAACATTTTTTGAACACCTCCAGGGATGGTGACTCCACCACCTCCCTGGGGAGCCCGTTCCAATGCCTAACGACTCTAACAGTGAAGAAGTTCTTTGTAATGTCCAGCCTGAACCTCCCCTGGCGCAACTTGAGACCGTTTCCTCTTGTCCTTTTCTTTCCCTTAACTATGACCTGCCCTACCCATACATCTGATGCAAGACTTTCAGTTTCCTGAAGAATTAACAGTAGCTGAAGAATTGTCTTCACCATCATCAATCAACAGTAACAGCAGTTTTAGAGTAGTACTGATGAGACTGAATCATCACCTTTGGCATCAATGCTGTAGAAATGGAAAGCTGCAGGCGGATCCATGCAGCAAGGAGAGCACAATTCCTGCTTACAACCTCCTAACCCATCGTCACATCAAGTGACACCTTGGCCTACTGAAGCTGAGTATTAATGTCTGGCTTTTCTATGAGCTTATTTCGAGCTCTGTGCTTAAGTATCTGACTAAAACATATGTTTGCTGTTTTGGTGAATGGAGCAAGAACATCCTGAGCCAGCCAAGTTGTAGATACTGAAATACATAGATATCTAGGGCATCGTCAGTCAACAGGCGAGCACACATGCGACAGAGGAAGCAGTCTGAGTCTGTATAATACTAAAAGCCCAAAATTGTCTTGATCCTCATGCTGTTGTCAAATAAGGAAAAGATCGAGGGTGTCATGCTGAGATCACATCTGAAGTTTCACTTTTGCAGGTATGTACTTCGAAGTGTGCAAAACCCCCCACAAGTACTGCCTTCAGATTAGCCAGTGAAATGTGGGACATGAAGCAGAATATTTCCATAAAAATACAAAATCAGCCAAGTAATCCTTGAAACACACTTTAGAATTAATTGAAAGCAGTAGAACATGTTTTATGATGGCCAAATACATGGATAATAATAATGCCTATGTTCAGAAAATGACTCCAAAATGGAAGTTCTGGAAAGCACTTAGGTCACTTACATCCTAATCCAAGTCATACTGTCTGGGTGGACACTGCAAAGGAGAATGTTTCTTTTCTTTCTCAGTGCCCTTAAACTCTGTTGTCGAGCACTGCGTTTGCTGAGGGTGATTTGCCTGCAGGAGTCTTTTCCGTAGAAATGTTTGCAGAATGAGGCTGATGGTTTCCTAAACTCCCTTCAAGTTCCTACTCTCCTGCTGCTCTCAGCTGGACAGATGAAAGCAGGGCAAGGTGCAATAAGGTCGTGGGCAGGAGGACATCTGTTCAATTATATTATGAGGCTGGACATACACATCAAATTGCAGTGAAGGAAGAGGCATCAAATAAAAAGCTCAGAGCATCGTTAGCCAGCATCCTATAACTGAGCTGATGAAAGCAGAGGGTAACACATTTGCACATAATGGGACATGTTCCTTAACCTAACATTATCAACAACATTGCCAACTTTTGTTTGCTGTATGCAAGGTCAAACCTGGTTGAACATGTGGGAACTGGTTAAAATTTAGCTGCAACAATAACATTAGCATGCTTATTTTTGTAAACAGTGTTATGACTAAAGATGACAAGATGTTGGTATTTCTGGTTCATGGCTCCTCTGCGAAGTGCCATTCTTTAGAGGAACTGCTGCTGCTGTCGACCACATCCTTTGGGGTCTTCTAAGTTTATTTTGTGTTGCTGATAGCAACATCAATATTTTTGATGAAAATATGACATTCTACAGGAAAGGTGAACATCTGCTATCCTGGAAATATTTATAGGCCCTAATAAATGATTAACAATGTTTTATATTGGGACTAATGGATTTTCAAGAGGTAAATTGTCATTATTTTATGTTTTAAAGTACCAATTTTCACTCCAATGATTTTCAAGATGGATATTCAAAACCCATTGTTGCTTTATAAAGCTCTCCAAACATGTTAGGTCAGGGTGCAAGAGCCTGCTATTTTAACCAATATAAATTATTCCATCAAATCTAAGACAAAGAGATTGGAAAAATGGGGTATTTTGAGCACTTGATGACTTTTGGGGGGTTTGGGGTCAAATTTTAGGGATGGCAAGAGACATTAGACTTGGTTTGTTAGGAAGCTCACGAATTGCTCTGCTGCTTTTGCAACATTCAAGAAATGGTGGTAACTCGAGGGGAATGAGCTCGTGGTTACTTAGCACAGCCAGAGTCTTTCACTGGCATGCCGCTGTCTCCGAAGCTTTGCCAAAAGTCTGAAGGATCCGATGCCGATCACCAAGTGTCTGACAGGCCTTGGCAAGTTCCCCTAATTAACTTAAGGGCTCTTGCAGAGCTTCTGTGCCTCGTAATGAGTCCAGTCAACATTTAAAGCCATGTCATGAAGCAAATCTCCTTGGTCCCCAAAGGGGTTCCTGTTAATCTTCTCAGCCGCGCCGAGATCTCCAGCCGAAGAGACTCCGGCAAAGGGCAAATGCTGTGAGGAATTTCTAATCCCGAGAGGGACTCTTGCGGGAATGTGAGGTAGATCTGGTCAGGTTAATAGGTTTTGTGAAGGCCCCAAGAGTAGCTTGGGGAAAAGAAAAAAGAAAAAAAAAGAAAAAAAAGACAAACTTTGGGTCCAGTTCTAACATGCAGGAGACCAAGATATGCTAATTAACACAGCTGCCATCAAGGATGTAATCTAATTTACATACTTGGTAGTGAATAAATGCTTCCATATGGCAGAGTACCAGTATTTTTCCTTGACAACTTTATCAAAAAGCTAATGAAATTCCCATGCAAAAAAACCTTTTTCCATCTTGACTAAAGATAACCAACCCGGTGAAGTGGGAGAAATGCAGGGAAAAAAGATCTTGTTCAAGAAACGCAGATACCAGCAAGCTAGGAAACTAAGTTTTATATTCAGTTTATGGACTGGTAGGAAAACTCCGAGCTGCACTACAGTGTTCCCCAGCTAACTTTAACTGTTTCCTCATCTTCTTGTCCCAACCAAATCCACGAGACAGCCTTAACACTTGTTCGTCCTGTAATCCGCCACTGCCAATTTGAGGCAGATGCTCAAACGCTCAGGTGCCCGAAATGAGCCAGATGCTCAGAGGTGGTACCACTGGACTTCCCGATGCGTGTAAGCCCACAGATCCATCCCTGCCTTCAGAGTCCTGGACCAGCGCACGATTCACTGTGTGCGGCAGCAGAGCTCCTCGTAGCGCATGAGAGCGTTACAGACCACATCATCAACCACATCATCTTCCTGGTGCAGGGCAGCTCTCTTGATCAAATTGGTGACATCCGAAACTCCGTGTAGACCTCTCGTTCAGCTGGAGGAGCCAACTCTGTTCACCACAGCAGCTGCTGTTGAAGATGGCCTCAATGATGGGCCACACAACAGACCACACTGCTCTGAAGTGGCTCAATTTTTTTTCTGTCTTGGAAATGTTTGTCTGGTTGATCATGGACTGGCCACTGAAGTGGCCACTATGCTATCTCAGGACATCAGTGGTCTTAGCCAAATCAACAGGGTAACATAAGAGTGAAGATACTGATTCAGGGGAGCACCTTCCCCTAAGCATGAGTGCTTTGCACACTGGAGTGGTGATTTGGGGTGATGTAAACTCACCTGGCCACGTGCATTCTCCAGCCTTTCAGACACTTGTTTCATTTATCCTCCTTTGTTATATTTCCAGAGGGAAAAATAGAAAATATTAATGGTGTGTTCTGAAAACATCCACAAAGCAAGTTCTGCCCCCATGGACTTTCCCAAGAGGGGATGCCCCCTGTTAGGAAAATGCTGGGCTCTGGGGGATTTTCAACAGTCTTTTCTTTTTGGATCTTTGCCTGAAGGAAAGCTGTCAGAGAAATGACTGCTCTACTTCTTGTGTAACATCCTCCACTTCGGTCCTAAAAAAAGAAGCTGCAGATATTGGGCATGTCTGTCATTAAGTTATTGATAGTCTCTCTCCAAGTGGTGAAGGATATGAACATCACATTCATGTGACAAATACACATGCAAACACAATAATGTATCTGGGCAAACCAAATACAGGACTAAATGACCTAGCAGGTAGTCGAGTAAGCTAAGCTGGGTTTAGAGACACCCACGTAAGGAGGCAGTCAACTGTTCTGAGCCAGATTCTAGAAAGTTCCCCAACCAAAATGTGGTGAGCATGTTTATGCATGTGCCTAACTTCAGATGTTTGCATTGTCCTACTCAGACTGCATGCTTGAACACATTTCTGGATGCAAGCCAGGGCACAAGGCACCTACTTAGGGTCAAACGTAGCCTTGTCGTCGTTCTCCTTTGGTACTCCTGGTCAGCAGTGGAACAGGCATTTCCAGCATTCTCACTGCGCACCCGAGCTAAAGTCTCATTGCATTCGCAGGCAGATGGCCTTACCTCAGCCAAGTTCTGTCTCTGTTTCTCTCAAAAAAAATCAAGAAGAAGAGAAGAACAGAAACAGACTTACTCGTATATGAAAAATCAAAATAAAAAACCAGGGCTGAATCTCAGGGAAAAAGGAAAATTGCTATATAGTTATAGATTTTTTGCGACAAGACCATGATGGGAGACTTGATATTCAGCTTTGCTTGTAGATTCCACCTTCAATAGTCTTAAAAAAATTTCTTTTGTTGAAGTAGTTGAAATTTCATTATGAGCCTGGTTCTAACTAAGCAAAATTTTTTGCGTCTTTTTTGTTCTGGGTAGTTGTTGTCATTGGCGTTGTGTAGTTATTGTGTAAGTTTGGTTTTGTTTGTGAATATTCCAAAAAGTAACTGAAGATGTTCATTGGAAAACTAAATTTGCAGTGGAAGAAGTGGATTTGCAGGGAGGTACCAATCTTAATGAAACCCAATTACTGCAATATTTCATTTTTAGAAGATTGGAAGGTTTTGCTTCAACAAGGTCCAAGCTCTTCGTTTTGACTTTTAACTATTGCCTTATTTAGTATGTTTTGTTTTTAACGTGAGTTCAGTAACAAAAATAAGGAAGTTGAAGCTAAGCGATCCAGCCTTTTTTAGAATATTTCATTTCAGATGGATCATTCTGATGTTTTTCAAAGCAGTTACAATTTCTCTTTTGCAGGACTTAAGTTTTTGTTTAATCTACCTTTTTCTCACAGAGGATACGTTTAGGATGAAAAGGAATTATGCAATGTTAGAAACTCTTTGTTGAAAGGGAAATTCTGAGACTGGATTTTCTCTAAATCTTTTCTAGCAGGTCACAACTGGAGCAGCGAAAATACTATCTGTAGTAACCAGCACCAACACAATCTGGCTTTCCCCTGACCGATGTGGGACTTTTACTACGTAGGATTGATAAACACATCAGCTTCCTGTGGAAGCTGGAGAGCTGGGAATGCACCCTGTCCCCAGACCCCTTTGTCGGTGGTGCCGCCCAACCGTGGGTAACTCGCATCCCCTCTGCCAGGTGGACGATGGACCTGGAGAAGACCCCTGCCCTGGCTAAACCAGGTAGAAACTGAGGCCAGCCGAGCTTACCAGCCCGGATCCTACTTGGGATTTGAAACAGAAATTACTCTACAGGCAGAAGACCCTGAGATAGCTGCTATGGAGAGCTTTTGGCTCTACTCCACGGACTCATCTTTAAGATTTCTGTCGAAATAAATCATCTGGGGTTGTAGCTGTGCATGCCTGAAATGTGGGTGTGCACCAGCAAGGTAATGGCTGCCATCACAAGCTGTTGCAAATCTTCCCAAACTGTTTTCTCTCTCGGGTGATGGGGACAGAAGGTTTTGGTCTTGTCACTGTTGTCTTCTCTTCCTCCCATCCCTCCTGTTCCCTGCTGCCAGGGCAAGGCTGCAGTCGCGACGGACTCTGGGCTGGCCGGCTGCCTTCTCCCCGTGCAGGTGAAGCCAGCAGCAAACCTGCCCGGTCTGCTCGGACCTTTAGCTGGTCGAAAGCTCTTTCCTGCTACAGGGCAATGTCACTAAAGGACATCTCCTTCTCGTTGCTCACGCTGGCCAAGAGAAATCTAATCTCAGCTTGGAAAAGGTGGTGATGGAAACGCCGTGTAAAATCCTGACACCAGGAGGGGGCTGAGCTCCTATCTCCATCTTTCATCAGAGGTCAATATTCGCTGCAGTAAAAGCAGCTTCTCCTCTGTAGTCAGGGCAAGCTGCCTCGAACCAGAGCTGAAGAAACATCATCTGGGCCAGCACAGCCCTTATTTCTTTCATATCCCCCTTGTCAACAGTTTGAAAGTGAGATGGCTAATTTTGTACCTGACAAGAAAGGACGGATCGTTTTCTCAGATGCTGCTATCAGCAGAGTCAGTGCTGGTACACTCTCCGAGGGACTCCCCAAACTACAGGTTACTGGCAGGCAGACAAACGCTCACTGACAGCCATTTGTGACCAACTATGAAACACCATCTGCTGTAGTTGGAGGGAAGGAACGTATCCAGCAAGTGATACCACTGTGAGAAATGATTTTGTGTGTTGACACACAGCAGTCTTTAGATAGCCCCAAAGAATAAGCCTACTTTGTTTTTCCAGATTTGTGTAAGGGGGAAAGAAACATTTCTTCTTGTTGGGGGTTCTGTGGGTGAGATTTCCTGGGTCTATTTGTATCGGAGCCAGAAAAAGAAAGGGTTTGATACGTCTGTATTAACAGGTGTACTAAATACAACCATGAACCGAGCCAAATGTGTCTTTAGCAATGTCGTGTTAGGGGGGCTGAAGCACTATCTGACGGTTAAAGCACCCGCTGGAGTGTGAATCCGCCACTGATACGCTTGTGACATTGGACAAGTCTCATCCCTCCTTTCCTCCTTTTTTGAACTGGGTCTCAGTTTTGAGGGAGAGCAATAACATTTTTCTTCAGGAGAGCATTGCAAGGACTAGCTAGTATTTGTTCAACCCTTTGAAATCCTAGGAGAAAGGGGATAAATATTTTTTATTAAAATTCAGAGGCTGGTGGCTGGTTCAGAGGCTTTAAGCAGACAACTATAAAGCCTTTACCTTCAGTATATGGGGAAAAAAAAAGACATTTCCAGGCTTATAAAAGGCATTCTTGAAAAATTAAGGTCATTTAAGTGACTCAAGTGCAAAAAAGTACCCAAGTGTGTCCAAAATGCTGTCCAAAAGCAAAAGGCTCCCCTTTGTAATCAATGCAGGCAGCAGATCCCTAAAGTTTCAGAAGAAGGGATGTTCAGCTCCCGCACAGGGAGAAGGAATCTTACTTGCTCATTAACGTAAATAAGGCATGCAGCCAAAGGCATATGCCAACTCTTCCCTCCCTGGTCAGAGAATGAGGCTTTCATTTTTAAGAGTCTTAATAGTCCTGTGTCTCATGATTAAGTAATGAGAGCTGGCATCCAAAGTATCCGAAGTTCAGCTGATCTTGCATTATCCTTGTAGGCCCTGGCAGACTATAAACCAAAATGTTTCCAAGCAAAATGTGCAGATAAATAAAAATAAATCTTAAAACTGCAGCTCAATCTTAAAGCAGAGGAAAATCAAATTTTCACGGCAGATTATCACCTTATTTCCTTGAATTCTAGTGAAATTTGTAAATACTGGTACATACGTAGATGCCTTTGTATTTTTATACGTGGTTTTGTGTGTTTACATACACACATAGATACATGTATGTGTTTCACATCACTTCTTTCTGATCCGGTCTGCAGTTCTGTGAAGTTGCAGGAATGTTCGTCATCGGAGGCTTGCAAGGATTGCATACTGTCTTACTGGAGAAAGCCTTTCTGGAGGTTAACATAGGATGTCTGGATTCAAGCTTCTTACACCCATATATATCGCATAGTATCGGCCATGGGAGGGCTTCATCCAGACCCTGTCGAAGTCGTAAACACATGGTTGTCCCCAGGTCACTCGAGTAGGGGCAGAAGGGGTTGGGTTTCCCTCTGGCTCGGGGCTGGACCCCGGAGGGAGCCTGTGGAAGCCCAAATCCTGCACACACCCGCAGCAGATAGGAAAAGGGTCCAGGAAGGGGGCTGTAGCAGGTGCTGCGGAGGGGAGGCAAACCCACCTCCAGCGGGAGTGCAACCGGCCAGCGACGGGGGACGGAGGGAGAGAGGGAGAGAGGAGGGCTCGCGGGAAGCCTTATTTATGATTTAAATACGCTGTCGCTTGTGCCCGTGCGATATGAAAACCAAATCTAAACATTTGTCTGTAGAATCAGGTGATGGCTGGCCCTCTACTGTCTCAAGGGGGGCAGGAAAATGGTCCATGCACCTGCCACCTAATTCAGTTTAAAACCTGACACATTTACCAAGAGTGGGCTGGCATAATGAACTTCATTCATGCTGTCAGTGGAGTCAATAACTTATCCCCAACTGCTTTTGTCTCCCTGGCGGCAGTGCCTCTGATCGGGCTGAGGTACTTATTCAAGTAAAATTTATTTTCAATTGCAGGCCATAATACTACTGGCACAAGCCTTGCTTTGACAGAAGCTTTTGCTCAAGGCTAAACTATTGTTAAACTTTGTGCCCATTGTCCGGGGTCTTTGATCTGTCAAAGCTGCTTAACAAGCTGGTTAAAAACTGTTTCAGATAACAGGTGTGTCCTTTGAGGACGCAGGGCCATTTTTCAACTTCTTTAAAAGACTAGTCCAGTAGCTGACTAAAATTTACATGCTGGTTGGTGGTGATATATGTAAAGCACTTTTAAAGCAAGAAATTCGATTTAGGGGTTTATTTCCCTGAACTTCCTTGCGGTTTGTTGTTGGTTTTGTTTTGTTTTGTGGTGTGTTTTTTTTTCCCCCCGAGGGATTAAAAAGATTTACGAGGTGTTTCTCTGGGGTCTTGGAAGTATTTAGTGGAAAGATGACTGTGATGCTAAATCTACCTGGGGCACTGCAGCGGTGCCCAGTTACAGTAAAGCAGTGGCTGGAGCAGCAAGCACCGGTGAACAGGACCAGGAGAAAGCTTGTGATGGAGAGGAGTAAAAGTGGGGTCAGGCTTTGCTGGGAGAGGCTTGGGGTGGGGGGGATGCAGACATGGATGCGATTGCTACCCCGACCCCCTCCTACCCCGCCAGCTGCCTCCTAGGTCTGGTACTGGCTCTGAGAACCTGCGGCATGGTTAACATCTACAGGACCTCGTCTTGCTACCTAGAAAACTCAGTTCCTGGGAGAAGATCTCCATCGTAGCTTGGGTCCCCACTGTATGAGCCAGGCGATTCATGCATGGCCAATGGCCTGAACAAAATTTCCTTTGAATGGTCCATATGTCAGCTATATTCTTTAGGACGTGTGAAAAATGGTTCCTCCCCTTCACATATGTTTTAAAACACTACTGAGGTCCTGAGAGATTTAACCAGTTTTAACCCAACCCAGGTTTTTTGGGGGGTTTGTTTTGTTTTGTTTTGTTTTCGCCTGAAAATCCCCATCAAAAACAGACAAACATTGTCCACGGTCATGCTGAAATACACGGAGCTGGCTCGATGGCTTAGGGAAAAGAGGGAAGGGAAACTCCCTGTATGTGCACTGGATGTGATGAGGGAGGTGTGGAAGGAAGGGAGGATGAGCATCTTCAGGGGCGTTTTTCCCCCCTCCCCAGATCAATACCACCTATTTGTGGAGCTGCTGGTACTGGGATTTTGATCCACACCAACAATTTCTGTGCCTTTCCGAGTTCCAGTTGACCAGATAAACTGAGTAGACAATTGCTCATAACTTCCAAACCTGTGTATAAATCCAAAACCCTGTCAAATGTCAAGGAGTGAATTGGTGTCAGCAATGCAATTAGAGGTGTCTTGCGAACATACACCCCTAGACTGCCTGCAGGCTACTGCATGGGTACCTCAACTTCCAGCACAGAGGGTGTAGAGGCCCTGGGACGTTCACTTCTAGCTCTGGCCAGGCAGCTTTGGTTGTACAGTAGATCAAGCATCTCTTTATGGCCGGTCACTGCGGTCCCCAATGCTGGTGGGCTGCAGGGTCTCCGTAGGAGTGAGCTGAGCAGAGGAGGGGCAGATGGCATCCTCACAGGCAGCTCCGCAGCCAAGGGCATGGATAAAATGTGGTGTTTAGGAAATACTTTCAGCTGGTGAGTGCAAGGCCACCTTCAATAGAAAAAAAGAACTGGAAGTTCCCCTTAGACAGCAGAAAAGCTCTGTCACTTGTTTTCGTCCTTCCCCTGAGCTGAGCCCAGCAGCTCCCCTTGCTGGAGAAGCTGGCATGCCTTGAGAGCTGAGCATGATAAACTGAAATAACTTTGCTTAAAAAGTGAGCCTGCTTGCTAGGCATATTTTCCTCAAACAATCCCATCTGTACCGAAAATCTGTCATCAGCTTGTTAGTTCAAGGCAGCTGGGGAATAAAACAAGCACTTTGTCAAACGTAGTAGTTTTGTGAACAACCCTGAACTGAATCAGGAATGAAAGTGAAAAACAAAGCTTTTTCTAATACCACTCAGCTATGCTCACCATTAGGATCATTACAACTGTTCAAAGATTACTTTGGCGTGCATCTGTGCCATCAATTAGTTCCAGAGCTATGTTTAGAGTAATTCATTTTCGGTATTCAGATGTAGCCAGAAAGATGTGAGATTGAGGACAAATTCCTGTTGCAAGGCTGCAGCTCTGCTACTGGCCTCTAAGCAAAGCTGCCCATGACTTTACTGGATGAAGCGTCAACACACCGCAACACCTACAACAGGTTTTCAGCACCCCAGTGACCAAGTCCGTGTCTAAGGGCGAGTTAAAGGTCTCAATGAAGTTAAAGACCTCTTATTGACCAGACACATTAAGGCAGGTTTTCACTTTCTCTATAATCTAGGTTAAAAACTATTTGCTTCTCGGTGCAGAGAAGGCCAAAATACTTCTTGCTTAGTTGAAGAGGATGTAGAGAAATCTACTATTCTCACTTCTCAGTATTTTCCAGGTGTAAATTATTAAATGCGTTTGGTTTTAAAAGCTGATTTTCCCTTACCTATTGCAATCAGTGTGGTATCTTTAAGGATATAGAATAAGGGCCTATATTATGGTCTTTCCAGTCACAGAAGAGTATCACAGTTGGTAACAATGGGAATTGAATAATAGCAAACACTTTGGGGGAAAATATAAAAATTATACATAAAGTAGCTCGAGGACTCTAAACCACTTGAACACTACAAACCCCTTTAATGTTATCATATAATTGTGACCTGCAAAGTAAAATCAGAAAATGCTATGAAGAAATGGCAGATGTCCAGTAAGGCGACCAGACTATTACAGGAGGGTATCTGTAGCTATTATTTGTCACTAGCTGTTATTTATATTGCACATGATTCAACAGATGGTCAGGCAGATGCAATGGCAAGGTGAGACAACCACAGGAGTGAAAGCTGGAATAGAAGATGCTGCAGCTGGAGGAAGAGGGCTGTGCATGGAGAGAGATCGATGGAGCCGGCAGCCAGGTGAGGGAATGAGCAGGAGATGTTCAAGCGATAGAAGCTGACAAACCCAGAGAAAGGGTCAGCTGCTGACTGTGGGGCCCTGCAAGATGTGAGAGGTGCTGGGATCTTCATGGGCGGCAGGTCAGGTAAAGGAGCCTGTCCCGCTCCCCGGGCAATATGAATAAGAGGGGAGGAGCTGAAATGTTGATATTAGATTTACAGGAGGACTGTCCTGCTGCTGTACTGCTGGAAACAGAGTTAAGTCCAGAGATCTCGGGTAAAATCCAAGTGGGCAGAAATAAGGAAGCAATTGGTGCTGATCTGATTCAGGGTATTTAGCTAGTGCTGGCTCTGCCTGTAGGCAGGGTTTTGGGCAGAAACCTTGGACACAAAGACACTGTAAAGAAGTGCTGTGATTCAAAAGCGTGGATGGAGTGCTGCCAAACTCATGGAATGCACCAGTAGGAGGAAAAAAACACTGCAACTTTTTGAGGAAACACAACAGAAACACAACAAAGAAGGGAAAAGTAAAGTTTTCCCTTTGGATCGTAGCTTTGCGTTGGTCAGTTGAGATACGCTGAGATTAAGTGAAGGGTGGAGCACCAAGTGCAGCTTGGCTGGTCTCAGCAGGTGGAAAGAAGAGGGAACCGGTCTCAGGGGAAAGCCCTAAGGTTCACATGCAACCCGTGACTGGAACCACTTCTCCCATGTGCCCTATGGCCCTTACAAAGCAGAAGGCAAAAGGCCTGTGCTTGCCCCAACTGCTTACAAATTTGGGAGTGGAAAAAGCAAGAGAGGTGGTATCACATCTTGGCGGAGATGTGATGACTGGCAAGGAAGATCTATGTCTGGACATCTGATGAATTCTGATACTGAGGACTACTTCGTGTCTATGTGTCATATCTTTGAAGTGAAGAAGTCCCTGTGGAATGTGAGACCTCACTGCCTTGGGCATCTTTTGCCCCGTGTTGACATAAAACCTATGGAAGATGGAAGAAGGATTTGTTGCACATGGCACAAAAGTAGAAATAGACCTTCTTTAGAGTTACATCGTTCGATAGACCAGTCTTAGACAGCTGGCGAAGCTAAGCAGAGAAAGCCAGAGAGTAATGGAAACAAATCAACTAATGGGAGACTTTGATCACTTAGTAATTCTGATAAATGTCTCGCTTCACAAGGGAAATGTATTCTTCTGGTAATCTGGAGAGAAAGACAGACAGAAAGAGATGGCAACAAGGGCAAAAGCTTGGTGTAAAAGAGAAAGACTCTGAGACGACATCTACACAAACATGCCTGTGACCGTTACCTAGCTCTGAAGCCAACTGGCACAGACTGGCGTGTGTCCACATTATTAAATTCTCGCTTTCCAGGCAGTGTGGCTGAATACAAATTGCCTGCTGGGGTTGGCCTTTGGCCTGTGCTATCCCCGAACCATGCCTGGGAAATGTTCAGGAGAGCGCTAGTTGTCTGGAGCCAAACCATGCCAGGAACCGTTGTAACAATTTGACTCTATAAATAATTGAGCTCCAGTGCCTGAGAACATTATGTGGCATCGTTTAATTTACTAGGAGAGATGAAGTCCATGATCCTAGCCTGGAATGGAAATCTTGGACATCTTAGAGCACCCTGAGAAACGGAAAACCCTAGAGCAGCCAACAGACACAAGAGAACGCTGATGAAATGGAGGCAGGCATGATTTTGCCTACAGCTGCAACTATGTGCTCCACCAGTCACAGTAAAGAATATCTGGTTTTTGAAACACAGGATCAGTCTCCTTGCCTTAGCCAACATATCTGCTTGAAATGTTCCACTTGGAAAGTCCACAAGGCTGGAGGTGAGGGAAGGGTGTAATCAAGCTACCGAGGATTCACCGTTGATCCTCAGAATCTATTAAAGCATGGCCAAAAGTCTTATGGTCCTATTTTAGCGAAGGGGTAGGAGATGAAGATTATGTCTGAGAGCATTATGGAAGGCATCGGGACTGAGCCTGCTCAAACTAAGGGCATCATAAGAGAAAAGGAATTGGGGCAGGGACATAAATGCAGTCAGATGCATATTGCTGGGGAGGATTTGGGTTATCACTCTCATATAGAATAGTGCACAAGGACCTGTAACAGCGATAAATGAGTCTTGATAAGTGAAACCTAGTTATGCAAAGTGGTGCTTGACCTGCTAGTGTCAGCCAAGTGACATCAAGTCCAGACCAAGATGTAACATCAGGTTTACACTACAGTTTGTCTCAGAAAGATGTGTCATCCATTAAAGGTGATTGGCAAGTCATTTCCACCACACTTCATGAATGAATAAGAACATGCAGAAGTATCATGATACATACAGGCATGTGCTGTGAGTTCTGAAGCAGTGGATGCCTCAAGTCATGTGTATGCAAGATCCTGGGCATCTGCTGAAAACTGAAAGCCCTGAAAACTTGGTATGACAATTGACTGAGCATATTATGGAGAAAATCTTTTCGTACATCTGACCATCCATCTCTGTAAGTCACGTAAGGAAAAGCTCATATCCTGGCAGAAGTAATGGAAGATAAGAAGTAGTGGGGTGTACATTTCCAACTCTGGAAAGGGCAAAGAGACTGTGCCGGAGAGCCTAGGGAATGACAAAACCATGGAAAGGGAGAGCCTGGAGCTTTGGAACATCTGCGCTCAAGTGCTTTGGCAGAGCATACCTCAGCCTGCTTCAAAATTAAACACAGCAAAAGCTCCCAAAGGCATTCCGTGAGAAGGAGAAAGGGGTGCATGCACTGCCTGTATGAGACAGGGTCTCAAGGCCAGAAGGAGCAGGCAGCCCTGTGCCGACTGCCAGCTGCAAATGTGTGGGCTGGAGCCTGGTCAGAAAGCAGTCTCCAAAAGATGTGGAGCCCCTCAAACCTAACCGTGCCTGGAGGTTGACCAGGCTACAGGCATCTCAGGAGAAGACCACGGTCACAGCGGTCATTTTGGGAAAGACATTGAGGGAAGGAGAGCCAGGGGGAAGCAGCACAGGCCAGGTTCATGGGCAGTCTGCAGACCTGTCCTGGGGAGCAGCAGGGACACAGGTAGGATGCCTGTGGGCACCAAGCGGCTGCCCCACAATAACTGCTCCATGATATCTCCAGAGTGGGTGTGCAAAGACAGCGTGGATGTGTCAAGACTTTAGTGACCGAGGTCTGGAAATTACTGCGTCCACCTCCCATGGGATCCGGTTTTGATCCTTTACTGATTTCTGTGACTCAAAGGTATTCAGAAAGCAGTGAGAATCTGGGCCTTTGCGTGGAAAACGAGAGTACACACAAAGCTCCCGTGGTTTCTAGCCCAGGTCTGTTTCCGATTGATCTGTAGCCCATTAGAAGTATTTGCTCTTACGTGCAGCAGAGTGGTGTCCAAACTCAGTCCTCAGTGTGCTCAAGCAAACCATCATCTTACCAATAATCACCAGAGTTGTGACTAATTTCTGTTGCTGCCACTTGCAGTTTTGGGAGGAAAGCCAAGTACTGAAGCTGGGGATGGAAGCTCTCCCAGGAGATGTTTCAAGCTGCTTTTCTCCTACTGCCTGAAAACTCTCTTGCTGTGCAAAGATCTGACAGCACAGGTCGCAAAATGCACCCTGGCTGATTCCTCTGCAAAGCGTGAGGTAGGGGACCACAAGGGACAAACTGCATTTTTAGTTGTCTACTGCCCACACGACACTTGACAGATCTTTGTTTACCAACAAAATTAAAAAGTCTGGAAACAGAAATGTTTTATGCAGTCACTTTGTTGTTCTTCTTCTGACCTCATGGACGAGGGCTTGCGACTCCCTCAAGTCAAAGGTCAGATTTTGTAAAAGTAAGTTTTTATTAGTGGTGAAATGTTTCTCAGCTTCTTAAAAAAATACAAATGAAGTCTCATGTTTTTCAAACAGCCACCTAACAGTTTGCAGCAGAAACATAGCAAAGTAGCACCTGCTGCGTGACAGTCAGAGCCACTGGGTAGAAAGCAATGAAAATAAAAGTGAAATATATTAAAAAATCACCACCACCCCCAAAAAAAAGTAAGTTTGCAGAAAGATCATTTAGAGTTGTGAAAAACAGAATTAATCTTTTGTTACACAAGCATCAGCTTTCCTTTAGTGAATAAATTGCAAAACCTTTCCTCTGAAGGTGTGACTAAAGCACCGCCGCATCCCCATCTCTATCCCTGGCATGGGACAGGGTTTCCCGCAGTGACACAGGGATCCAGAAACAGCGGCTCCTTCCCTGCCCTGGCCTGGGGCTGACGGGCCTGGATTTAAAGCTGCCTTTGAAAACAGTGCATGTGACATTATGGAAATAAGTGGAAGCTCCTTTTGATGAACTGCATGTTCTTTATTATAACCGAACGGCTGTGCAATGATCATGAAACCCCACGCACTAATATTTAAGCGCTAATAAAGCTCCCTCTCATCGTGTTGGTCTAGATGACGACTGCGGGGGATGTAACGCTGCTGGCTGCTGCTCGTGTCCCTGCCTGCCGTAACCAGGAGCTTTTGTGGTTCGACTCTGCTGTACCATTCCCTCTGCCTTAAAAAATGAGTCTTACCTGCTTTTATGAGCTTACGAGGCATCAGGACCAGGCCCTGTGAAAATCTCTTTTATTGTCAACCCTCTACATGTTTTACAAGAAATCCATTAGGTTTGGATTTACAGGTCTCCACAAATCATCTTCATCATAAATACTAAAATTACTGCATCACTTGTAGTTTTTCTCTTGCCCATCTGGCAGGGCCCGATGCTGTTCTGCCAGGTAACTTTCAAGTTGTGCACATCAACAGCATCAACACTTTGGGGGAAAACAAATAAACATTAAAAGATTGAATTAAAATATTGATCTGCAGTCTTCTGCCAGGGCTATATAAAACCCCATCCCGAGCCCACAACAGCGTTGGGAGACTGCAGAGAGCTGGGCACAGATTTTGGTCACACAGCTGATGATGCTAATTTTTAAGCAACTCCACCATCCTTACATAGGTGCTTACTTCAATGTAGTATCAAGCAAAACAGTTTTGTTTCAATTTCCAGAGAGGGAAATGGAGGGCAGGAGAAGGGAGACTGGTCGGCATAAGCAAGCTGCAGGCACTTCTATTCCCTCTTCTGGTGTTTGCAGTTCAGCGTTTCCTACCCAGCAGTTGCTGGATGCACAAAAGGGAGCACACCCACAGCTACAGCACCATCAAAAACCGTATCACCTCCCTGATGTGGAGTCAGATTAGTAATTTCCCTTCGTTTTATTCATTTGACCCTAAAACTTTGCGTGGTTCTGATCAACCTGATTACTTGAAAAATCAGAGAACACAAAATAGTCAGCAATTAAGGCTCAATTCCGCCACTAAGCATAGGTATTTACTGCCACCGCCATGCCCTAGGACATCTCACCTGCCCGCTCCTGCTGCTCCAGAAGAACACAAAAAACAGGTCCTGGGGCATTTTTTGGCAGCACAGTGTGTGTGTCTCAAGGCATTTCTAATGATGCTGAACACAAAGCAGCAAACTGAAATCCTTAGATGTCACAGAAGTCCAGTGAAAGACATCTGCTTGCATTTTAGTATTTACCTTGTACTTGGCTTCTAGCTTGCTGTTTCCATTTCAGACCTCAGAATGGGTTTGTGTGACCCCGAAGTGCCCATTTTCCCCCACAATATCACTGGCCCTGGTAAGGGATTTTACTTCCCCTCGCAACCTTGCTCCTTTGTTTTCCTTGGCAGCAGCACGGTGTCACTTCGCCACAGCTCTTTCCAGCTCCAATCCATGCCTACCTGCTTCTGCAGGAGAGAAAACGGGGCTGCAAAGAATAAAAAAAAAACCAAGTGGGAAAATACGAAAGAAAGTCGGAGGGAGGCAGAGCAGGACACATGAGTTTTGTGAGGCACAAATCTGGGATAAATCCCTTACTAGTTTTGCTCGGAGAGTAGGGCCCCAAGCAGGGCAGGCGGGGGGGCAGCAGCGAGTGCCGGCAGCCCCAGAGCCCAGACCCAGGAGAGAAGGTAACAACCTATTAAAAAATGAGTTGGTTTTTTTTTCCCCATTTATTTTTTTTTTTCCCCCTCTGCAGCTTCAAAGAAAAACGATTTGCTTGTTTGGTAATAACTGATGGGGATCGTGAATTACTGAGCTAGCCCCCAGCCTAGTGTTTATCTCCTCACCAATAAATCTCTACACTGAAGCAATGAAGCTAAGTACTGCTGCTATTTCTGCGGTTTATTTCCATATTAATCAAAAGACAAGCCCACCCCTGCCTCCTCCCCGGCCCCGTGTAGCCAGAGAAGAGGCGCCCGGTGAGGGGACCGCATGGGTTGGCCTTGTCAGATGGGGAGTCCGGTGGGATGGGAAAGGGGGGGAGAAAAGAAACCCAACAACTGAAGGAGTTCAATCAAATACCAAGGGCCTGGGGGATCAGTGTCAAGTTTGTGGAAGTGGGGGCAGCGGGGTCCTCCCCCACGGGAACTGGGAAGCACTGGGAAAGGAGGGGGAGCTGCTTCCCCCTGGGATGGAAAGCAGGACCCACCATCCCTGCAGCCCGGCCGTGCTGGGACCTGGCAGAAAGCAAGTGGATGCACAGCTGAAACCGAACGGGGTCCATCCACCTCGGATAGATTTAGATTTAGATTTAGATTTAGATTGTACATGTGTATGTATTTTATATATGTGCATGCAGACATTAGTCATTTTTGTGGCGAAAAACAAATGAATTTCCTGAAAGCACCAAGCTCCCCTTTACCC
>NW_009600567.1:0-20533 GCF_000690535.1 Cariama cristata
TTACACCTTCACGGGGTATAGTAACCGCAGGAGATTTTAGAAAACAAGATGCATGCACGTGTGGAATACGAACAGAACTTCCCCTTAGAGAAGCTGCAGGAGAAGCCCCGTTCTTCAGATAAATGTTTCTTTTGAAAAATCCCTTTTTGGCTAACGCTTGACTACTAGTGCGATTAAAGGGCCTACTTATGCCAGAAACTACAATTGAAATAGGTCGTAATCTTGCCAAAGAGTATTTTCATTTGTAGCCCGACCCCTAACCCAAGCTTTCTTCTGTGCCGTGCCTGTGCCGTGGCAGAGCACTTTCAGGACTGCAATCCAAGCGCTTGCAGGAGCCCTCCTATTCCTCTCCCAAGTGACACCTTTAAAATTGACTTTTTCGAAGAGCTGTGTCAGGAAGGCTGCACAAAATCTTTCTGTCAGCTTTATGACTCCACGGTTAACTTCTGATGTACACAGCAAGATGACCCCGTTGCGATAAGGGTAATCTAGACACTGTATAGTAAAGTTTACTAAATTTCGGTGTGCAAAAAGCCATGAATCTCTTGCTGCTCTTGCGTTACTCTAGAAGAGAATGAGTGTGAAGCTAAAGAAAAGCTCCTGATGCAGAGCTCAGATCATTATTTGTTGCTGACTAACGTCCAGTAATCTAACCTATGTCCTTGCAGAAAGAAATACCAAACTCAACAGTTTTAAACTACAAATAATACTGACGCCTGGAGAAATGTGAAATACAGTATCAAGGACTTGGGCTTTCTCTGGAGTAAAACTGTTAATTTAAGGAAAAAGAGTAACAGAGAACCTTTAAGGATAAAAGACATTGCTTCAGCAAGGAGAGGGAAATACTGGAAAAATCTGTAATGAAATGCGTAATTGTTTCAGCACCTCAGATTGCTTCCTTCAGAGGTGAAAAATTAAATATCACTGTCAAAACATAAAAGCTGAAAGCGCTCTGTTACACGCCACTGTAACTCCAGTGACTAGAAGGGTGCTTTTCATCCGTCCTTCCTTCTGGGTGCTCCAGGGCTTGCAGCCAAACCCACCTGTCGCCAAGTCCTCCCAGAGTTGCCCAGTTACTTATCCCCAAACCAGGAAAAACACTCTGGAGAACCAGCCTCCAAAGGTGATGAGAGAGTCCGTTGATATTGGAACAGCTTTAAAAAGGTGCAGATGTGCAAAACATCGATTATTCCATAGAAGAAATTGCTGACACACTTAAAATGAGAGTCTGGTGTAACCCACCCGTAAAGCACCCTCTCGAACAGGAGCTGGTGGCCGTCACGGAGAAGCAGAAGCAAAGCTACGGCAGATCCCTGCAAGGGAGAGGAGGTGAGGGGGCTCTCAGACCACCCCGGAGGACCGCAGGCGAGGGAGGGAGTTGCTGAGGGGCACGGAGGAGGATGGAGGAAATGGGGAACCAGGGACGGACAGGGAAAAGGGGACATGAGAAGAAAAAGAGGTGAGGAAAAAGGAAAGGGAGGCAATGATTAAAAGCAGGAAAGATTTATACAGAAATTGCACAAGGGACTAGAGATAAGTAAAAGAACGCTTCTATGAAAAGGAGAGGGAGCCTTGCGAGTTGGGCTCCAACTAGAAAAAACACCTCCTGAGTCTTTGAGTAGCCTTTGATGTCGAAGAAGCATTTTCATGCTTAAAAGTTGAGAGTGTGTTTGTGTGCTGAAATGAGAGTTAGGCCAGGCCTGAAGAAAATCAAGGAAAAAAAAATTCATCCCAGGTACTTTTTCTTCTTGCCAAAGAGACACGGGAAATACTACATTCAATACTAAGAAATTAAATACTCAGATTATTAAGTTTGGAAACAGGAAAAAGACACATAGAAAGGAATGGAAAGAGATACAGAAGATGTAACAGGTTTTAGTTTAAAGAAATGTGGATTTGATTAATTTCCCTGTCTCGGCTGCCAAGACATCTAGCTTTAGACTGTAAGTGTAAAGTGATTATTTGTGAACTAATTAAGTAATGTGATTAACACGGTTCTTAAGCAGAGGTGCTGTTTTACACACGGGGCTGGAGCCGCACATTTTGCCGCATGTCCCTTGGCTAGTGGTTTGAGGAGACAGCTGATGAGCAACTCCAGTTTCAGGCTGTGGAAACGAATTCACTCCCATGGTGGACAAAACACATCCTTCTCGATGCATGAACTTTGAAGAGTACCTGGAGACAAAAAGAGCCTCAAAAAGGCAAAATACTATTGCAGAAGAATGGAGTGATATTGAAGCATTCCAAGACTTCTTTTGTAGGTGTCCTTAAATTATAATAACGTACTAGGTATTGCTTAGTGTCTCAATTAAAAATAAAAAAGCCTGTTCTGCTTTTCCCTGCGTGATCTTTCTTGCTATTCAGTTCAGAACAGGAGAGACTGACAGGTTTTGCTGTCTGTGGCCGTATCAACGTTGGTTTCGGAGGCGTTTTCTGGGGACAGTACGTGGACGTCACACCTTCAGCTTTGCCTTCATAGATTTGCCTGCTGCTCTTGAAAATGGCTGGCTCGTTTCCAGTCTTCTGCCGAATGTGATTTGATTATATAGAAGTATTCTCGATCCTTGCTTGTACGCTTGCTCTGGTTGTAAGGGTCTACAATACAATAAGTATTCAGTTTGCACAGCTAGGGAACATTTACCTACTAAATAACAACGAGTAACTCTTGTACAATTCTTCCCAATCCCGGAAAGCATTATCGGAATGGGAGGCATTATTATTTCAGAATGAGTCGATGTAATTAAACTCGCAGTGGAGTGCACAGCAGTCCATTTTTACTATTGTGTTTTCTCCATATGTTTAAATGATCATTCAGTTATGCTTACATTACTTGCTTTATTTACCTTTACATTAAAAAAAAAAACCTAAGGCATTCTTGGACTTGTGAAGTGAATGATATTAATACTAAGCAGAGGGAAGGAGGGGGACTTCTCAGCTCTGATTTTCCTTCCTTTTGTTGGACCTAAATAATCTGGTATAGCTAGCAAAAAATACCAAACTGATTTCAGACCGTGGTAATACCTCTGCAAACTGGACGAGTTTGATGATGGGATCTTCTGTCTGCTCCTTTGACTGGAGATGAGATTTCTGACTATCTATCTACCTACCTACATCTACATCCCCCTCCATTGTAGAAGCCTAGCGATTGGTGTGCAGAAGGGCTTTTCCTACGCATGGAGAGAGTAAGCTCTCTGTTGCCTGTCAAATGTACAGAATCAGTGGCTGAAAATCCTTATGGAAGCTACGGCAGGACCACCGCCCCCAAAGTACATTAGCTGTTACGATACCTGTCCTGGCAACGCACGTGTGACAGCCTACTCTTGCATCAAGGCCTGGAGAGTGTATCTGAGACCCCCCATATAAGACAGTCATAGAAAATCTATCCAGTTGGACGCTGGGTTTTTTTTCAATGCCAGCTTAAAAGACTGGTTAAGGAGGACATATTCCTTAAATTTCTCTTGGTAGTATTTTAAGACTGAAAAGAAAATCTTTGCTCGCTTTGTGTTTAACCACAACATTGAAAGCAGAAAAGAAAGAAGGACATCCATATACCCTGCTGTCTCCTTACATGCGTGCTGGTCACCTTGGCCACAGGTCAGGAAGATGTGTCTTGAACAGTGCGGTGGAATGGCAGCAGATGTTCAGGCAGCTGCCCTGCCTTATCTTCCCCAACAGCCCTGGCAACGTGTCTTCATGAAACTCATCCACACAAAAAATAACCCTGAAAAAAAAATGCAAAGCATTTTGACCGTACAAATGACAGATGAATGTTAAAACTTTATACATTAGGAGAGAAATCGGGAGTGAGGTTGAGCCTGGGAAGAAGGGAGGGGTGCGGGGAAGGGGTTTTGAGATTTGGTTTTATTTCTCATTATCCTACTCTGATTTGATTGGTAACAAATTACATTAATTTTTCCCCAAGCCGAGTCTGTTTTGCCCGTGATGGTAATTGGGGAGTGATCTCTCCCTGCCCTTATCCCAACCCAGGAGCCTTTCGTTGTGTTTTCTCTCCCCTGCCCAGCTGAGGAGGGCAGTGACAGAGCGGTTTTGGGGGTCACCCAGCCAGGGTCAACCCACCATAGTCTCTTCTTGTGGGACTTGACTGAGTCGAGACTGCGAATACACCGCAGCTGCAGAGAGAACAGGCCCCAGCTGGCAAAGCTGCACGGCTGCAGCAAGGAGACCCCACTAGCAGGGACCCAGCTACGGCATCGTAGTTATTCCTGCGTTACGATTTTCTTGTCACAGCTATGAGAAGACAACCTATTTCTTCACCGTCCTACCACTAATGAAACACCTGTCCAGTTGTTTTAGAGAAATCCATTGCAGGGAATAAGAAGAGATTGCTACGGTTAGTCTAGACATTTCTAATTGCGAGGTTTTTAAGAGTTTAAAATTAGCTGTTTAATCATCTTGTGTTGCAGTTGTTTTTAAAGGCCCAGTTACCGGTAAATCTACACTTGACATCTACATTTCTCGGATTTGTGTTCCCTCATAGAGACTGGACTGTATTCAGCTGGGGATGGTTAATATTTCCAGTTCTGGACAGGGTTACTCCATTACTCAACTTACAGCAGCCAGCAAGAAAACTGATTTGCCTGTAGCCCTGGTTTTTCACCCAGAGACCCACCTTGCACATATCTGCCCAGCACCGTATGGGCACAGCAGTGGTGTTCGTGTCCCTGGGGCAGTGGCAGTGCCCGGGTGGCTGGGTCTCACCTCTGCAAGGGAAAATTCCGAATTTCCCCTTCCCAGCGGGGCCTGAACCATCGTGTTATCCATGCTGGTTATAAATTTAACCAGCACAGCCAGCCAGCAGAAACTGCTGTTGCACCATCAGTTAATCGATGCTTGATCAAGTTAACAAGCCATCTGCAGCTAAAACGGGAGAAAATACTTTTTTGTAAAATTCTTCATTTCGGTGTCACACTTTGGACTTAATAATTATTTTTTTTTTTTCAAAAGGAGGATTAACTTTTATTTTCTTGCATGTGGTTCAGGAATAACTTTGACTTTTATTTGTAAAAGTTTGGAAGAATGAGGATTAATTACCATATGCAAGAGAGAACACGTGTTCTTTCAATCAGCATTGACTTCTCTAAATCCAAGAGGGAAAACAGCAACCAACAATGCTGCCAAAATAAATGTTTAATGGAGCACAAGGTTGTAATTTTCTCTATAATGAGACATACCATCTCTAGGAACAAAATGGGTACCATCTCCGCAGACAGGCGTGTACTTAGAAACATAAAGATGCAATATGCAGAGAAGTCTTCACAGTTTCAAGCTACAGACAATACAGGCAGGGAATAACTCAATAGACTTTATTAATATTCAAACAAGCAGCTGTCAGCACTTCATCCCAGAACAACCTGAAGCTCCTTACATAGCTTTGACTACTGTAATAGTTGGGTTCATTGGCAGTAGATTGGAAAACATGCAATACTAATGAACCCTCCCTGCTTCTCCTGGCCTACCATTTAATCCTTCCTAAAGTGAAAAACATTTACTACAGATGCAATACCACGCTCCCGAGAGGCCTCAGGTTCAAAAGAGATGTTTCAATTTTGTTTCTTAGCAACATACATCCAATAAAAGTGAAACACTATACAAACTGTAATGTGTTTGTGTTGTTTTAATCTATAATGCAGTACTTTGCCAGTGCTTAGGAAGTACGCTGCTACAGGATCTTTACAATGTCTCTTATAATTAGACATAGGCATTTTTTGTTTTCCCATGCTAGATTACCTGCTGCAGAATATATTTCTGAAGACACAATAATGTATTCTTGAATAATAAAGAGGTAAGTTCTGCTCTAATAAGGGCACATTTGCCAGGATTATGGCACGGTCTGTTACATAGGAAGAAATCTTTTGATGTTTCATTCGTAGGCAACATTTGGGCATCTTGCGAGGACTTCATTTCAAGAGCATCAGCCAGCCTCCAGTCCGGGGCTGAAAGGATTTGTACAGCACTTAGTTCTTTGAAGGACAGTAGGCACGGTTTAATATTTTCTTCTCCTCCCTCTAATGGCTGATTTGATGTGACCAAAACCAGTTTTGTGGTTTTTGACTTTAATGTCGTGTCAAGGAAGAGGAGGAGCCACCCAGGTCTCCAAAGGCACATAAAGAAATGTGCCCTACAGAGGAGCTTTCAAAATTTCGCTCACTGCAGCTCTAGCTCTTCCCCTCTGTCATTTGGCATAATTTCTTCCCCAGTGCCTGCAAAGAGGAATAGGAAACATGTGGTATTTAGCTTCTTCCTATGCTTTTTATCCTTCTCCCGTATATATTTATCTTTAAAATTCAGAAGTGACTCATCTCTAGAAAAACGGTAGTACTTGTACTCTGTAAGTGCTTGGTAATAACAGTTCCAGCACATGAACACTGCGTTTTCAATAGGCAAATGCTAGAAAGGTGGAAACACCAAAACTGACTCTATAAAGAAGTGCTGTCTTGTTATTTAATGCAGCATGCGAGGTAAAAGAAAATAGCCTAAGTGGTGTCCCGTCTTCCATCATCTTGGAAATGCCCAGTTCAAGAAATGCTGCAACGTTTCCAGTTCACACCACAATTCACCTTCCCGAGGAACTTTGTGCCCCAGTTCTCTTCATGCCGATCTTACACACCGTGTTCCCTACCTTAGGCACTTCTACACAACAAGGCATATTTTCTAGCAGTGTGAGCTGAAAAAAATCAGTCCGAAATATTCCGAGAAAACTGGTTTGAGGGAAGGCCCGTAAGTATCTAGCACCATAGCTATAACTTACGAATTATTTAACATTGAAGGTAGCTAAGGAAAACAATACCGTGCAGAAACAGCAGGTGGAACTAGGAGGAGAGGAAAGAAGGAAAGAAAGGAAAAAATCCTCTTTATAGTTTGCCGAATTTTCTGAAGAAATACTTTTTCTAAATGCAGTGGTGGTAGAAAATGACTTATTTACTTACATGTCACTATTTATCAGCTTCTTTGGATGCATACAAAATTTAACAGGCTGATCGGTTCTTTAAAGCAAAGAAGCAAACAATCTACTCAGAAAGAATGAATATGATAACTCAGCCTCATATGATAAACCCAGCTTGACACCTCCTTTTGCATGCAAAATTTGGTGGCAAGACATAAACCATCCTCCTACTGTGCTCTAATTACCTGATTATTTTTTTTTGTTTGTTTTAGAAAAGCTGAACACTTATTAGCTCTTGCTAAGGTCAACTGAAAGTTGTGGTTGCCGCCTGCTTTTGTAAATGAGGTTAGAAAAGTCAACAAGCTCCGTCAAAATAGCGGAGGAAATAAATCACATGGTGAAAGGGCACAGTTTCTCTCGTGGAAATAGTTAACTCAGCTGACTTGAGCCATCTCAATAACATGAAAGAAGGATGTTTTTTCCCTAGTGGAGACCAATGCAATGCAAGTCCCTGTGGGTCAATAACTGCCCTCTAATTTGCACTTAAACCCTGAATAGGAGCTCCCCCTCAGCTGTAGTGAGATGCTGCCTACCCAGTGTGCAGAGGGCGAGGAGTCAAAGATAATCCTGGAGGGAAGTCGGAGCAGCCTCTGCTTCTTGCCTCACGGAGAGCTGTCCGAGAGGAGGAGATGCTTTGTGGTGGCAGCTCCAAATCGTCTCTGCCCTCGGCAAACAGGGGGGTGCACAACCATCTCTATGGAGAGAAATTATATTGGCAAGTGCTTTAGATTTTGTATCTTTAGCTTTGGCTTCTACAGGAAACACAACTGCAAGATCCTGAGATTTGTAGGATTCAGCAGAAGGGACAATAAAGTCTTCCACTGCTGTTCAAGTGCCCTGTGCCTATTTTTATAACTTTACGTTAGGTTTGATACCCATTTAGATATGACTGTTGAGCTTCAAGTGACTCCCCAAGTTGAAATATTAAAATTTGTTACCATTAAAGAATCCAGGATACATTGGAAGGGTGGGGGTTTTTGTATGTCAGCGCATTATGCTCACACAGGCACTAATAGCAAAACCTTTAAAATTCTGTTTCTGTTTAATCAGAAATATTTACTAGAGAAATTATGTAAAAAATGCATTGCCTGTGATACAGCGATTAATTAAGTATTCAGTGCCCAGCATTCAAGGTGATTTTCTTACGCGTGACGTTTACATGGGGGCATTTATGTTCTCTGGATAGAGAAGAGCGATCATTCGTACTGGGTTTTCTGTACGAGTACCCCTTCACAAATCAGCATTCACTCTTCATACGCTTCTCTGGGGTTTACCTTCCTCATGAGCGTTACAATCAGAGCACTTATTTGCTAGATCACTTACAGAAAGAAAACACAAAAAGGTCTTGAATATAATCAAAGCACATTTTCTTTCATTTGCAGAAATGCTCACTATGTACCCAGCTTTCTAGCTAGAAAAAAAAAAAAAAAAAAAAGTGTTTCTTTCTACTGTGTTAATTTTCCCCTTTTTATTTCCCATCTGAGAAGCCAAATTATAATAGCTTATAACCGGAAGGCCAGTTCATACTCCCTTACCCCTTCTGTAATAATTCACCCTCGTGCAAAAAACGTTAATGTGGCCCAGCAGAGCAGCATTTATACCTCATTTGCAGAGCATAAATTACATAGTCCAGGGTATTGCACATTAGGTTTTCCACCCCATAATTTAAAACTGAAAGTAATCAATAAAATTACAGACTCTACAACGTTGCCTTTCCAGACCACATTTGCATGTTGTTGGTGCTACTGTGTGTTGTAAAAACCTGCACACAGAGCAAATGCTGGTGCAAGACGAGAGTACATTGGAGAGGAGCTCTTCGTTCCCCCAGCAAAATCATATCATAAACTGTTTTCTCAAAAAATTTGGCTGGGAACTCGCCCCTGCTGGGCTAATGCAAAACATAATAGAGGAGTTTACAACCAAACACTTGTTTACAATAGGTATGCAAGTAAGAGTATTTAATAAATATTACTAGAAAATTATACACTTTGTTCAAAAGTCAGGTTGCTTTTCGGAAGCAACGCCATCACGTGCTTTTTTAGGAAGTCATGCGACCAAAAAGTGGAAAGGCAATGTAGTGTGACCTCTGTGACAGGGGGGCTGAGGCTGATTTAATCACTTCGTGCTGCCTACTTATGCAAATGGATCAGCCAAGCCCTGTAATGTTAACACTATGGGCCAAACCGCTGTAAATATTTCTGACAAAATGAGCTGGGAAAAGAGATAAAGCTTTACTGCTTCCTGCTTTTACTGTGACTTCAATATGCTAACAAGTGTTAATAATATGCTAAAGGCAGAGCTTGGAGTATAAAGGTGTCCCCTC
This sequence comes from Cariama cristata, assembly GCF_000690535.1. Taxonomy (NCBI): domain Eukaryota; kingdom Metazoa; phylum Chordata; class Aves; order Cariamiformes; family Cariamidae; genus Cariama; species Cariama cristata. The sequence goes on from NW_009600567.1 coordinate 9,288, forward strand.
AGCTCTCTAACAGAGAGGAGAAGGACAGTTTCCCATCAAAGACTGCGACTCTCCAAGATGTGCTGCCCAGACAGATGCGTATTAAGATGCTGATGATCTCCAGGCACGTGAGGGCAGATGCAAAGGGACAACCACAGCCTTCACCGCTGCAGAGTCTGGAGGCTGTAGGCGGTGGCTAAATCAGGTCTCGGGAATTACTGACACAAACTTTTAGAAGCATGGATGAAAAGGAGACATTTCAAGCATGGGGCTATCCCAGCCTTGTTCATGCTCACACAGAAATCAGTATACACCCCTCAAGTGTTGACCGTCCACACCAGCACGGCATTTTCCCAAAGCAGGCACCTGAACACGAAGCCTCAGCTGTGGAGAAGTGTTGAATAACAGCGCGGGCTGACGCTACCATCAATGCCTTGGAAGTGTCTGAAATACAAACCTGTGCTGTCGGTTCCTGTCCCTTTCGGTGGACTCTGGCAAAGCATCTTCCACTTATCTTGGGAAAAGACGTCTAAACTGCTGAACTCCTTCCTGGCAAAGGAAGAACGAGGTCTAGTGCCTCCAGGGAGGGCTTTCTATGACAAGTGGGGCTCAATTTGGGTCCTTCTATTACCTATTTTCATTTCAGGTGACTGGCAGCTTTAGATCTGAAGGAGGCATTGGTCTCCGCTTCCACTGAAACATAATTTGCAGGTTGTTTTTTTTTTAACTATCTTGTGTGGCAAAATGCTTCCACAGAAACATAATTTGCAGGGTTTTTTTTTTTAACTATCTTGTGTGGCAAAAATGTAACGGAGAAAAGGTATTAAGAGGAATCGGATACCAAGAAAAATCAAAGAGAACTAAGACCAGCAGCAGTGCAATCTGCCTTGGCTAAATCAACAGCTTAAGCAACACTACCTAACATTCGTTTGGAGGCATACCCCTGCCAAAGATGCTATGGACACCTAGTTGCCACAATAATGAAAAAGAGGGATATTTTGCAACATGTGCTCAGCAACTTGAATAAATGCCCTGCTATGGAGGAGGTGGGCCATCATTCAGCCTGCTTGTGTATCCCCGCCAGCAGCTGGTACCCTGCCTGGTGCTGGCAGAAGCAGCTGCCTGGCTCTGGGACAGACTTCCCCCACAACACAAACACACACACATTGACACCTGCTGCAGCTATTTCTCCGTTACCCTCCTACCCTTAACCCTTCAGGCTACCTGCACACCCTCATCTCCCCCTGCTTTCCAGACTAAGACCCCAAGCACGTGCTCGAAAAATCACTCACCGTAGCTGTCCTGTGGTAGCATCTGCTCCATAAACACCAACCCACAGGCTGATCCGTAGAAACCATCCGCAAAGAGGTTTGGTGCACATCGGCCCCTCCACCTCGGTAGTGCTAGAGCTGGATGAAGAGGTTGGTGTACCAGTGGTTGAGAGAAAAGCACGTTTTCAGTGCTTATATCTATGTTTTCATAATATCTAATGAAGTGGCACGTAAAGATAATAATGCAACAGACCTTCTGGAAAAAGCATTATATATTCACCCCCATGTTTTGGTTTTTTTTTTTTTGTCCGAATGAGCTGCCTTCTGTCTCAGAAAACAAGTAGGAGGCTTTTGCAGGCTTGTAAGAGCTGTCTGTCGCTTGCTGAAAGGAGCTCTCAGGGATCAGTAAGGTTTTAGGGTGAACCACCCTGTACAAAAAGAGAAGTGAGGGTTTTTTTAAACCTTGCATAAAAAGGAACTGCCATTGCAGGGAGAGACTCAATCAGCTTTATTATTTAACTCTTCAAAGCAAAATTTGCCAAGATTTTTCAATGGCAGATGAAATTAGAGGAGAATCTGCCAGGGAGAAGAGCAGAGCACAGCCCAGTTGGGGTCTCCTTCCACAGCCCAAACAAAACAGGCAGAGACATGGTCGGAGATATCACTTTGTCAAAAGCAATTTTTCATTAGGAAGCCTCAGTGCAAAGAACGGGGCAAACGGGGTTGTACGAGCTCAGATGCACCACATCCCAGGAAAACGCGGGATGCAACCGCCAGTGCAGAAACCAGCAGGCAACAGAGCTGTGATGTCTTAGGTGTCTTACGTACGCCTGGGTTTCAGGGTCTGGTTGCTCTCAGGAAGGGGAAATGAGTGCATTTGTCAGCACGCCGCAGGGCTGTATACAGGCAGGGTTATAGCCGTTAGCAATCCCCTGCGTGGTGAGGAGTGAGGTCCCTGGGAAGGTAAAAGTTTCCTGTAAGAACAGGTTAGACAAATATCTGCCAGGAACGACGTAAGTACAGGTCATCCTGCCTCAGGCAGAGTGATGGACTAGATCATCTCCCAAGGTCTAGTCTGGTCTTATTTTCTGTGTTAAGACCCAGCTAAATAATGAAGTGGTAGAATTTGGAAAGTTGATAATATCCACAGCTCTGTAGAGAATACAAGGGAAGTAGACGGAGGTTTTACAAAGGAATATTTCCTAGAGAAATACTAAGGAAATAAAGAGCGGGTTTTTTCACTGGTGGTTGCACTATTAGAAAAAAAAGCAAATAGAAAGAAGAGGACAGTGTTCTGCCTTTGCACTGCAATTAGGAGACCTGTTTACCACACACATAAATGGAGAGGATGGGCTGCTCTAGACAGGAGGAGCTCGTTCGTAGTCGGTCTGGACAGTAACTCACTGCGGAACAGGCAACACGCAACTATCGGATGAAAACCAAGAGTTTTGCAAAGACATCACCACAGACCCGCATCTTAGGGCTGGACCCACACATGCACGCTGCAAAACCTGTGGGAAAAATATCCCTGGATTGCCAGTCACCAGAAAGTAGCTGGAAATGTCCTTTTCTCAGTTTCCCAAGCTGCAAGGCTGGTTTGCAAAGAGCGATTGAGCCTGCCAGGCTGGATATGTCCCAGTCCAAGTGGTGGCAGAGCCAGAGCCAGCAGTCTCTGGCTGCAGATGGGGACAAACTGGTGGGATGGGTGGCTCCTGAGCCAGCTGGGCACCTCTGGGGATGCTCAGAGCACAGCCGGGTACTGCCAAGGGCTCATGGGGACATCCCATAGCTGTTTGGCAACTTCATAGCTGGAAGTGGTTTGAGGAACATCTGTAATGCACTGTAATTTCTATCCTTCGAAGGGATAGAAAAAAATTTTGTGAATTAGTGCATTTTGTCCAAAGTCAGGTAACTACAGAAGACTTTAGAAAGTTTCTAGCTGCATTATGTTGTCACTTAAGATTCATCAGTGTGTTTTGTCCTGTTGTGTAAAAATACAGCTGTGCTTTGTTGGGGAAATAAGGCTCTTGTGGAAGGAAGAGAGAAATGAAGTAACTACAGTTGAAGGAGACAGGACCCTCATTTCCACATTCAAAAAGTGTGGGGGAAAAAAACATTTCATAACACCAGCAAATGCTACTTGCTTTGAGGATCATTTTGAGTCAGGGGAGTTAAATTCCAGAATTACCTTTTCTGGGAAAAAAAGTCTCTTTCTGATGGATCATATGGTGCTGGTGAAAATAGTGAGGCTGAAGACAGGCGTTTTCCCTTGGGTAGCAACCCAGCATCACTGAGTCAGAGTGACATTTTTTACAGACTCTCAAACAAAATCCATGGAAATTGCTCTGGAAATTGCAAAGCTCCAAGCTTGTCAATGCCCAGAGCGCTTAGGAGATGGACACAGCCTGAAAATCAGCTTCCTTACAACGCTGGCAAGTTGGGGTTTATGTCAGCAATGTCTGCTTCCCAAGGTAACTGAAGACCACCATACGAGCAAGCTTGTGAAAAAGGGTAGCGAAAGAATTGGGAGTTCAGCACTCTCCATCAACATTAGTTCTTGGTCTACACCCCTGATCCCCAGGGTGTTTCCATCCACTCCTCTCTGACATTTGTACAGGTGGAGGAGCACAGGGCTGGAGGGGATCTGCTGGGTCACTGGATCCAGTCCCCACTGACTGCAACAGAGGCTTCAGCCAAAGGGCCATTTCGATCCCCTCCGCACACAAATGTCCTGCCACAAGCTTGAGACCTGTCAGAAAAGGCCAATCGTGATACCTTTAATGCAGCAGGGGAAAAAATTAGGAGAAATTGAGAACATTTGCAGTTTCCACAGTCACAGGATGTGTGATGGATGTTTCAAAGGAGATCATGGCCTGTATTGTGAATGAGGGACACACTCTGCCCCTCCCTGCCGAGCTTTCCAGCAGGATAACACCTTTCTGACCCCCGATCACAAACTGCCTTAACTTTCAGGATATAAACTGGACACACTATGCCTGCCTTAGCAAGCAACAAACTCAATAAACATGGATTTGTAGGGTAAAACCATGGGTGCTGAGGACCCGTCATTGACACGACACAATTTAGGGGGGATAACTGCTAGTCTGATCCCCAGGACCACATGGGGACATGTTAGGTGTGCAGCTGAGACACATCTGGTTTAATCTCCTTTGGGGAACCCCGTTCACACACCCTGCCGCTTTGCCGTGACACAACCCACGCTGCAGTGAGTGGGGACCACCAGGGCCACCACTTCAAAACTGCATTCCTGGTCTGGGTAAAAATGCTGATGGACCTGCTAAAAACCTGCTAAGGCCTCACCTGAGAGCATCACGCCATCAAGAGCACCCGTCTGTGCCCTCTCTCCCACCGCCTCAGAGAAAAGTGTGTGCGTAGGAAACATCTGGTGACAAATTATGCATTTAGATGATAGAAAGGAGTTCCTCTTTCTGCCTCACAGGTGATCAGTGAACACCCAGAAGGCAATAACACTAAGTGAAATGCAAAGAAGCAGCAGAATAGCATCAGTTCCTCTTGCAGGTATTGGTATATCACAGACTTCTTCTGTCTCCAGTAATTCTCCCTTTTTGCAGCTCTTGCTGTGAGAAGTGGCTAGGAGGGACGTGGAGCTCTTTGATGAAGAACAAACCTGAGAGCTCAGAGTAGTTCAAAAAAGCTCTCACCGCTCGTAAGAGCCGAGCCTTGACAAGCCCTTCTCCCTTCAGACTCAGAGGACTCCTTCAGACGCCGAACTTCAGGGAAACGAGCTTGTGCAGGTCTCCTTCAGTTTATTTTTAGAGAAGAGAAATAGGCCACGCATCTTTCAGAGGTGTGCTCAGCGTCTGTCACTTACCGAGACCGCAGCCTCACGAAGGGAACACGCTTTAGTCCAAGGTAACCCACACCAAGCCGTCGTGGACTGGAGCCTGGAAACTGCGATGCCCTCTCCAGCCCTGGCTTTTAGATGGAAAAAAATAAATTCCTGTCACACTTGATATGATACAAACAATAGAAAACAATTAACTGTTCCATCTCCTCTTAAGGAGGAGTCAGTGCTCAGATTATTCCTTATATATAAAAATATATCCTGCAGCGGGATTACACAGCATCTCGAAGTGCAGACACACGGTACACTGCTGGTTAAAGGAGTCAGCGAGTTTGCACGAGAGACCTGTGCTTGTCAGGAGAATTCAGACTGACAGATGTTCAAGGAACTAACATCTAAGAAAGAAAAAGGACACCATTTTTCCCCAAAAACTCAAAAGGAACATATACGTACAGGTTTTAGTGCTGTCCTTACACCCAGTGCTAGAAACCTTGCTTTATCCACTCATTAAATCATCACCCATTTATCACCACAACTGACTGAAATGATCCTAGTGATAAATGGCTTGTTACACAAAAAGCGATTGAGGGAGAATTAGTGACATTAAGAATATTTCACAATTTAAATTATGGTAACTCTTCTTTCCTGTAAAGTTATTTCTTTCAGTAATCCATTCTGACTTTAGTATCTCCTGAACTAGAATTAGTGACATTAATATATTTTTTTACTATTCAAATTATGGTCCACCTTTTTTCCATAGCTGGGTATTTCATTTAGTAAAGGAGGTTAAATTAACATCCACGCAAGGAGATTATTTAATTTAATAAGAAATTTGCCATGGTTGGACGAGGTAATAAAAATCTTAATTATTGAAACTTACTGATAAAGTTAAAGAAAAAATCTTGATGAAAGGTATGCCTTTTATGAGAATCTGGAAATGTCTGTACTCTTCTGTTCAAAAGCCTGCCACTGTCCTTTTCATACATACTTGTTATTGTGAAAATCCTAGAGTTCATCAAGAACAGAAGAATGACGATATCATCTGAAGAATGTAGAATTTGTACATCTCATTTCCTATTCTATCATTCACAGGCTCATACAGACCAAATTAATAAACACATTGACCTCTTTTTAAAACAACTAATGGCTTCAGAAGACTTGAATCTACTAGATTTACGGCAGACAATGAAGATTTATTGGACAGAACTAATTACATCTTATTATTCGTAATGAATGCCTTTCCAATTAATATTGTAAGAGCAGAAATTGCAAGGTAAAATAAATCTAATCACAGAAGGAATGGGCTTCTGAGTGGCAGCCCCGGTGTATGGCACAGCAGCTCTCTCTGGAGAGAGGGATGGATCCAGCAAATCCTTACGGAGGCTCCCCTTAGCAAATTGTATCGCTGTCTATCTCTCCAGATCTGATATATAACGCTAGCTTTACAGGGAATGTAATGAGACTTGTAATGGACTTCATCTGCCTTTTAATAACACCGTGCTCAGGAGAAAATCATTATGAAAGGCAAAATCATTATTATGACTGGTTTAACGTAGGCAGGAGCTGAAAGGCAGTAATCTAGGTAATACAGCTATTTATTAAAGCAAAAAAATGTTAACCTGGAGAAAATGTACTTTCATGGCCTAATCCTAGAGATTTTTTTCATCCTGGACAGAATCTGCTGAAGTCAAGCTATCAATGATTCACAGAAATAGGTCATTAGGTAGTATTTTAGTCAAGCATCACAAAAACAATTTAAATGCTATTAAAGAACATGACTTGCATATTTCCACAGCCACCTCTTGCAGTAAAATAGAAAAAAGGGCAATGAATCCATTTCCTTCTCGAAAGAGATACTGAGAAGGGATCGCAAGCAAGTACCAAGCCTGTGGTATGGTCCCAAATCCTGCCCTCCAGCATGGCACAGACACGTGGTGCATCCCAGGCAGTCCATGTGTGTTGCTGGTGAACTTTGGAGTAGCAGATGTTCCCTCCTTGGGGCCACAGAAAATGTTTAGATGGGCCATCAAGCTGGTTTGCACCTTATTATTGAAGGATGTAACACAATACAGTTGCCTTCTCCCAGCATACCTCTTTTCTTTATTCCATTTGGTTAATAAGAGCCATGGCCTGAATTACGAGTTTGAGAGCTAGACTGAGATTCAGCTTTCCCATCACCCAGGGCATTGGATTTGGTAGACCGGTTTCAGCCCATCTCTGCACTGATGGAACCAGCTTTCACAAAAATGTAATCCAGGAAACTGGAAAAAACACAACATTACTGGACTGTAGTAATGTGGTGTGTTCTGGTGAAAGAAAACAGCTGAAAGGCCCCTGGAAATGTCCTAAAGAGTGGGGGAAGAAGCTGCATCTGAACACCAGCCACAATTCACCTCCCTATATCACCTTTTGAGCATGGAAGTGTCTTGGTGACAGCATGGGATGTACAGCTCGTGTCGCGCTGGAGAAGGCGGCTGGTTTGACCCTAGCGCACAGGACAACTTCTCAGGGGACAAGGTTCAGAGGGATGTCACAGCACCCACAGCCAGTATCCACACTGTTCCCCCCTGGAGTAGTTCCTAACTCAAAAACCACCTAGGTCAGGGGTTTGGACAGCTGGTTCAACCAAAAAACCCTGTCCTTACTACTACCCCACGTCTCTGCCCATTCTGCAGGCGCTGTGCATAATGTGTAAGGCCAGAGTGCTACTAGAGGTCATGCGGTGCAGGGGCCACAGAATATGTCACTGGTTAACATAACACATACCCAACACTGCAGTCCTGTTTCTTTGTATTAGTACAAGCCACATGAACACATTATTCTCTAGCTTCTAATTTCTAAAACCGCTACATTTTCAGGTCCACAGCCTAACAAAATGCATACTTGAAGTGCACAAAATGCATATTTTATACCTCCAGAACCCTTAGCCTCTGTAAAGTATCAACAGATCAATTAAAACCAAACCACAGAATCACAGAATCACAGAATCAATTTGGTTGGAAGAGACCTCTGGGATCATGGATTCCAACCTTTGCCCCAACACCCCCATGTCAACCAGACCATGGCACTAAGTGCCACCTCCAGGCTTTTCTTAAACACCTCCAGGAATGGGGACTCCACCACCTCCCTGGGCAGCCTGTTCCAGTGCCTGATAACCCTTTTGGTGAAGAAGTTCTTCGTAATATCCAATCTAAACCTCCCCTGACACAACTTGAGGCCGTTTACTCTTGTCCTATCACTGGTTACTTGGGAGAAGAGGCTGACCCCAACTTGCTACACCCTCCTTTCAGGTGGTTGTAGAGAGCGATCAGGTCTCCCCTCAGCCTCCTCTTCTCCAGATTAAATGACTAAAACCAAAAGCCAGACTACTGAAGCCCGGTATCTAACACATTCACTTCTCTTGATTTTTCTTGGTTAAAAGGCCAAGAAAATCACCATAGATTATAGAGATATAATTACTGCTTTACTTGTGATACGACAGTAAAATGAACCAGTTTACAAATAGTTATTTAATTTGATTTCTAGTTTGAAGATTGATTATGCAACCTTCATCAATGATTTATTTATTTGAAGTTCTTTATCAGTCATTTTAGCACCAGAGGCAAAGCCAGTTCTCCTGTGGGCAAACTTCAGTGTAAGACTCAATGAAGTATTTATGGAATGAGGTATTTACTTCATTTCTGGAACATGCAAAAATATGCCTTCTGCAGTGTGGAAAGCCAGCAGGTACTCAAAGCGCCTGATTTCATCAAATGCGCTCAACATTTACTTAGGCCGTACAAACGGGCATAGTATATAAGGTTGTAGTTACAATAGCTACATCTGTAGCGTACTTACAGATATCACAAACTGTTCAGGGTGAGAATTAAGTGAAAACACAGTTTCTTTAAAAATTGTTTATAATGACACACCCTGCGCATTTTTGGCCCGTATTTGCTGCGTTTGCTGTAAACTTGCCATGCCCTTTCTGGTTTTCTTTGCTAGCTGCTGCTTCCCGCTCTGTCCTGGACATACCTGTGCTTTGTTCAGGTACAAAAGTAGCTTGTGTTCTCAGAAGGTATGCAGGATCTTTTCCCTCAAACACAGAACTGACAAACCCATCTATGTTTTGCAATTTAACAGCAAAAAAGGGAAGAGAAGGGCTGAGGCAAAAGTGGCCTACGGAAGATCAGAAGTGCCTAAAAGAGTGCAAAGGTAGGCTATTTTTGATTGAGAAATCCTCTTTTTCCTCAACATTGTCATTGTGGTTCTGTCTCAAGTACAAAATTTACATAAAGTGACAGATTTTAGTACTATTATTTGTCTTGACAGTTCCAGAAGAAAGGAAAAACTCTGAGAGGCAGCAAAAGGAGGACTCTCTAGTTTCACCTAAGCGTGGTTGCAAATGATTTTACCCAGATCCAGTTTTAAAGGTTTTATTACGCAGTTCTGTTGATGATCCTGAGAGAGGAGAGATAAGGGAGCAGACTCCCTTGCAGCCAGACGGCTCCTGAGCACGTACGGGAATTCACGGGGCCATCGGACATTGATTTGACATGGACAGGTACGACACAGACTCTGTGGAACTACCACGCCGGGACACAACAGTGCAAGTCAAGGTCCAAGACCCCACCCCATTGAGGAGCTGTGCTCCTGGTGCTTTACTCTGTAGAGATCTGTTGTAGTCGATACCAGAAGTAAATTGATTTTAGTGGGGAGACTTGAAAGTGAATAGCGTGGGCTGTGCTGGGAAATGTCACATCCCTGGGGATGGCACTGTCCCTTGAGGAGGATTTCACACAGAGGGAAGGAGGGAGAGGTTGTACCTTCAAAAGATTTTGCTGTGTAGGAGACTGGCAATGGGTAACACATTTGCTCCGTACCCTACTGAGACAATTTCTTCTTATTAAGAAAAGCTATTTTATGAATATACTTAGACTTTTTCTTTTAAATATAGTTGTAAGGAGAAATCCAGCTCCAGGAAAAACACAAGGAAAAATGGGATCTCCCAGGACTGTCCAGAGAAAGCTATCTAACTTGATGTCCTGGCAGGGGAAACGCTGCGTACTTAACGCGCGCTCCCTCGCGCGCTGTTACTGAAGGCCATTATTAGCCTGGAGAGAGGAAGGGATTTGGCTGCATCTTTCACAGTACAGAAACGCTGGTTAATTGGATTCTTGAAGCAGGCTTTCTAAAAAGTGTATCATTACTTTCTCTTGATTTTTTGGTATCTGTACTCCTTAACAAAATACATGAATAAGTACCCGGGGATGGAGAGGGAGCTGCAACAACAACCATTTGCAGAACGCCAGCAGGTTCAAACGTCACTGCCACCTTTTTCAAAGTCAGTAGAGATGTGCTTTTGAGTAGAGGCCAAAACTGAAGGTATATTCCAGGCTGTCCCAAAAACTTTGATACATTCCAAGTGCAGTCGGTATGTCTGAAGTTAACACATAGCGATGCCACTGGGCTAAGCCGTGCCAGGAGGGAGTTGCCCTCACTGTGGAAGTCAGACCCATCTTCTCGTGAGCCCACCCTGCTCAGGTGGCCATTGCAGGGGGATGACCATCAATGTCTCCTCGCTGGAATGGGGTGTGTAAGGCACAGTGGAGTCCAGCTGGGGAGAGGCAGTTGGATACTGCAGAGCAGTGCTAGGGCTTGAATGCTGAAACGAAGGGTGTGGTGGTGCCGGTCTCTTGCCTGCCATATATAAAATAGTAGAAAACTTCCTGAGCCCATCCTGCACAAAACATAGTCATGATTTGGTCTCTGGTGGGAAAATGTTAGCGTAAGCAAAGGGCTCTAGGCCAAGGAAGACTGATAACGCTTCTCCCTAGTCTCCCCACCTTCATAATTAAAAGGGGAAATGAAAAAAGGATTTAGATTGTATTGAAAGAAAAGGCACCAGGGAGCAGATTCAATTTTTGAGTCATCACAGAAATTCTCTAAAATTCAATTACAGTGATGTAGATCTGACATAGGATGTATTATTATAGTACCCCCGAGAAGGTCAATAAAGTGTATTGTAAGGTCTCCGCAAGATTTCATCGGGACTATAATATAGATAAGTCTCATTATTTCACATGTTTTGCAGCTGCTCTAACTTAATTTTCAGGGGTGCCATCATATAATTATCAAAGATGATTAAGTTTTATGCTCCCAGATCTTGCAGGTTATGTCTACAGGGAAAG
>NW_009600567.1:20549-21137 GCF_000690535.1 Cariama cristata
ATATATTATATAATAGCAAAGATATAATTAGACTCTGGAGAGTGACTAAATAAATCACACTAAGCAAAAAAGGGCAACATATCTACCAACAGACCAGCACACTTGCAGCTGAAGTTAATGTCATACGATGAAAAGACCAATCTAAAGTACTGCAAATTTGCAGGTATTTCACAGAACCTTGACTTTTAACCACCTACCAGTAAAATATCTCTGTTCCTTTAGATACAAAATCTGTCCGCACTGACTGATGTTTTCATCTTCTCTACAAATACAGATGGACCACAGTGACTTATTATTGCATGCGTGGGCCAGATTTTGCCTCCAGCACTCACTGTGGCATTGCAAGCATACAAGATTTATGTATATTTAAATTCACATTAAGTTCACAAGGAAAAAAAAAAAAAAGAGACAGATTGGTGGTGGGTTTATTTTGCCTAAGCACAGGTGCTTACTGCCATCTGACATGCCCTCGATATCTAGGGCATCTGAATGGGGCTGGCAGTTAAGACACAAGACTCGTGAGAGAGGTCTGCTCCCTCGTGAAACAGCAGCTGAAGGCAGGGGGGCAGAGCAGGGTCTGAAATGACT
>NW_009600568.1:0-10034 GCF_000690535.1 Cariama cristata
GCTCTCCGGGTGAAATCCGCGCTTAATCCGCCCTCCCTCCAGGTCAGGGCAGGCTGCAGCGGAGTGGCATTAAAAAAAAAAAATCAATAGAAAAAAAATCAGGAAAGGGGAGATGCACTAAACCGACTGACTGCAACAAGAGCTGAGCGTGGTATAACATACTTCACGTTTTTCCTCTAAACTCCCAGCCATTTCACAGGGGAAGACCCCTCAGGGGGTGAAGCCTTCACAGCATTTAAACAGCAGAGCAGCCAGGCTGCTGAAACCAGAGAACAGCTCAGGAAACGCAGAATGAGCAGTTTGGGAACATTTTCTGCAGCGCTGTGTGGCCTGCCTAGATACAAACAAAGCCTGAATTCATCCACCATGGGTGCACAGCTCAGGACCAGCAACTGTGGCTCTGAGGGTCCCTGTCGGGCACAGTGGTGGGACCAGGCTGCACAGGCCCCCTTGGTTCCGTTCTCAACAGTGATACTCAAAGCATCACCCCATATCACAGAGGGGATGGGATGGCTCTGCCTGCTGCTGAGGAGCACCCAGGAGCCAGTGATGGGAAGGGAAAACCAGACGGCTCCTGCTGCCCCACACTCTGGGCCCTGATTATCCTCTCTTTTGGGCAGCAGGAGGGCCATGGCAGTCCTGCACAGTCCAGCTGAGTGTACTCAGGAGGAGAAAAGGAATAAACAAACTGCAGCCAGACATGAGCACAACAAGATATTTAATGTACCTTTTCTCAAAGATAGGCACGCGTTGTACGCATTGTGCTCAGATGCTTTCAGACAACAGCAGCTGCAAAAGATCCACTCAGGCAACACAGTAAAATGCCACAGAGAATTACAGTTCTACATCACATGAAAAGCTTAAACCCAAGTTCAATACAATCTCTTCCAAGTCCTACAGTAAAACATTCATTTCTTTTCAAAAATGACGCTATGCAGCTCTGGGTGATCATCCTGAGAACAGGACTGTGCTAGGAACTCGGCGAGCTAGCCGGCACTGCAGGAAACGCGGTGTTCATCACAGAACTTGTGTGTCAACGTTCTCCCATCCAAGGCCAGCTAAGAGCGATGGTGGATCCCCTAACGACCACAGTGCAACTCATCTTGAACGCCTTGCCTGCTGAAGTGCTTCTGGACATTCTGCTGGTAAAAGGCACTGGAAGAAAACTAACGCAATTGCTGAGCAGCTTGTGAGGTGAATTTCAGGCGACACAAATCCCTGCTGATAGGATTACATCAGAGTGAAATCTCAGCCATCCCAACGGGGAAAATCCGGCACAGTCCCACAGCGTTGAGTCACTTGAAACTGAACTGGTGCACCCAGTTTCCAAGAGCAAATCTGTCCCAGCATATGGGAGAACAAGGTGACTGCAGATCTCTCCTATCTCGCGCTCCTCTCATTCTAGGAACTTTAGCTTCAAATAGCGCGTGTTTTGCCAGAGCAGCATCAGAAATAAGACCTGTCCTCCTAAACCAGTCTCATTCCCAAAGAGAAAACAACATTCCTGTTACAGTAGCTTCCCCAGCAGCAACTCCCAGTTAGCAAAGTGTACATCAGAAATTTATGAAACAGATGCTGCTGACCAGAGGCGGGCGATGAAGCGACTGTCAGGTGCAACTTCTCATAGTGTACAGTTGAGGTTGTCACTTCTTTCTCCTTCACTCACTAGAAGACCAGGTGCCTTTATGGGCCTGTAACATTTAGGACTAACAGCCCAAAGGGATATATAAACCAGGCTGCGTGCCAAAGCCCCCTGACCAGGGAACGTCTCTTCCACAGCTTGGGCCAGACTGGTACAAGTCAAACTCCGACTTTGCCATCTGTTGGATGGAGGCAAGCTGGTCTCATGCGGAGTGGAGGAAAAAACTATCCCAGGGAGGGAAAGCTGCCCTATACTCTCCATAGCTGCCCTATACTCTCCATAGCTGCCCCCTCTGTGGAGCAGGCAAGTTGCACGCCCCTAAAGCTGTATGCTTGCGTCACCTCAAGCTCCACAGCACACTCAAGGAACATCATCTTAGCAGAGCACACAGTTTTCTGTTCTTTATTCTTTACCCCTGTGACAACCAAAGCAACTCACCCCCTATCCCAGAGGCTGCAATTCCCACTGCTGAGTTCCTAACCTGTCTCCCCCTATTTTGTGCAGTTTAACAGCAGCTCTTTGACATAAAGTTGAAAACAAGAGTCTTGTAATGTTTAGACAGGATGGATAGTCTCGATTTCCTATGGAAGCCTAGGTCAGCACAGAAAATTTTCTGCTGTGGCCAGTCCTGTCCCTGCTAACCACGACAGCATTCCTCTCTACCAGCAGCCAAAAGACAGTAACAATCCCAACCTGTTTGTGTCTGTTTTGAAACAAGGTCTTTCTCTCCCTCAGAAGGGTGTCAGGAGGCTAAGTTCATTACTGGTTATGATGTCCTTCCAAGAACAACAGATGAACAATAAACACAGGCAAAATATTGTTAAGATTTTGGGTGAATCTCAGAAGAGGCTAAATAACACAACAAAATGCCAATAGGCTTAAGGCACTTTGAGAAACTTTACTCCACATTCTCTGCATTTTCTCCTCTAAGCAAAACTGCCCATTTTTAGAATATGTGCAGCTAACACTCCCTCTTAGAGGCTCACATATCAGCCTCCTGCTTGACGATGACAGTGCTCAGTGAATCCAGTTTTACGTAGCTCTCAGTCACCTGCAGCGAAAGAGCCACTTTGCACTCCCAGATCTCAAACCATAGCAGAGGTGAAGTTATTTGGTCTGGGCTTGCAAGGAATCTCTCTAGATATCTCAGCCACCGGTGACACAGCTGCTTTTTAAAACCAGCCTCTCATAACAGTTCAGAGTAAGTGAGCAATGCTGATATGCTCAAAATTGCCAGAAGTTGCATCAACACAATGGGATTGGTCAGGCCATTTGGGATTAACGCCCTCAATATTGCAAAAGAGCCACAAAAAGTTCTGCGTTAAAAACCATCAAACCATCCTCTAAATAACTGCTGTGCTCTGCCCTATCCACCACTCATCTGATGACTTAACATGCTTTTGTATCACAGAGGCTCTTCCTTGGAAGTTTGCCTTCCATGCACTGGCCCAGCCACACCCTGCACAGCTTGAAAAAACAGAATACAAGAGGAAGAAGAAAGTAATTTTCCTCTTTTTCCCTGTTATGTAAATCAGAGTTGTTTCTTTTTTTTAACCATTCACAAAACCTTTGAAACTCCAGAAAAATGCTTCTCCAGCTCTAATTCAATCATGTTTTTCTTGTCAAACACCATGTTAAGCCAACCAATTCCAATTTGATGTTCAGTTCTCTCACTTCAGCTAATCTTGTCAAAACATTTGCATTTGTTAGCACCACTGTAGGACTGAAGTTCAGAAATGTTTTGAGGCCACTAAAGAAATACTTGCTACAAACATTCAAAGGTGGATTTTAAAAAAAAAAAAAAGACATTTACTAGTCTCCACAGGACTTTTCCTTCATTATTCCAACATAGACTAAATATTTCTAAAACTATACAGCATTTGTTTACTCACTGCACTGAGGCAAAGAACCCTGAAGTAAGAATTGGGCTTGTGCGTTGAATCCCCTTAGAGGGGGGTTCTTAATCTGCATGTCTAATTGTAAAAAGCATGACTGAGGCAATGCAAAACCCTAAAAAATCTATGGCAAGACACGCAGGAAGAGAAATGCACACTTAGGGTACAACCAAGCTCATCAGAGTTAAAGAAAGTCTGGGTCAGCATGATCCACTAGAAGGTTCTGTGTTTAAGGGGGCTGAGAATGTGCAGCCAGCAAGTGGTAATCACGAAGCAGCAGCTGGCAGCAAAGAAAAGGAAAACCGAGGGTCTGTGCCCATTAAAGAGGTTTTAACCGACTTCACAACAGCAGAACAGAGCTACCTGTGCAACACAGAGAAGAATATGGTGCAAACAGCAGGCCTCAGAGCAAGGAAATAAAGCTGTGCAGATGCAGTGATAGGAAGTGACTTTACATTGGTTAAGCAGCACTAGCTAGGCCAGGATCCCTCTCTGTGATCCAGGGCAAGCACAGAAATTCACCCACTTTACTGGGTGCCATTTCAGAGCACAGTCTCTGCTAGGTAGTTGTCTGCTTGGTTCCCTCCTCTCCCCACTAAATGTATGCTGGTATTAGAGGAGACAGAGAAAAAAAAGTGCTCAGTCGAACAGCTTCCAGCAAAGCAGCTCAGTGTCTTCAGCAGAAATGCAGTTGCCTTCTTTGTCCCAGGAGGTGATTTCCTACAGGTTGGTGGAGGTCTGATGTTGCCAACATGCTCATGACAGAGCAAAGCCATCAGCCTCCCCTCCTCCAGGAGAACACCAGGTAGCCACATACATGCCCCTTTCAGCCTTCCTTCCTCGTGGCGCTGTCGGTGTTCCTCATGGCACACAGGAGGCTGCAGAACAGCTCATACCAAAAGAAGATAAGGCCAGTAGAGACAGCAGCCTTCACCAAGCTGGGCGAAAGGCCCTTGAAGAATCCACCTGGGCCCTCCTCTTGCATGACCTGCCTTATGCAGTCCCGGAGACCCCTATACCTCCGTACCTGGGAGAGAAATGGCAACAAGGTTAAACAAGAAAACTCCAGGACAACTTACCTGGAAAAGAACATGGAGATCCACAAACTATACCACAGAAACGTAATATACACGTGCAGTCTGGAGATGCCTTTCTGGCTGTTACTATAACTAACTGAAAGTTTCAGAGAGTAATTTTGTAGAGAGTCGAGTAGAGGAAAAGCCATCAGCAATGGCTTACGTAAATCATTCTAACTGAACGCCCATAAAATCTTTATGCTACAACAGCACGTATTATTTATGGTACACGTTTGTGAAGTAATTATTTCAGATTGTGCTGCTACTGTTTTCCATCTCCTTCACTCTCTAAGGAGGGACAACTTTCAGTTTTCTGACAGAAAGAAAACAAAGCTACAGCACTCAGAAGTCTCTAAATTAACTATCTGCATGTCATCGTGTCACACTGTGAATGTTTAACATCTTGTGACACATCAATATTAAAAACAAATTCTGTACCTCACTGGAAGAGGAAAAGCATCCAATGCAATGGCTTAAGACTTCAAATTCCTATCCCAGAGTTTCTTGAGGCACAGACTGATTTGCTTCTCAGATCCATGGAATTTGAAGGAAAACAGAAAATCTTCACATTTCAAGGGAAAAAAAGAGATACTTTCTTGAAAGATCTGTATTTGTCTTACAGTGTACTTCAAGGTGGTAAGGATGGTGCTAAAGAACACCAGAAGTATTTAATTTGCTTTGAATTTCAGGATGTTCTGTACATAAGACACAGGCTGAACACTTGGTGCCCATTCCTTGTACCAAAATACAAATCGCAAAAAAGGATCCTGACAGACAGGCGATCCCAGCATAAAACTAGTGTCATCCTCTGCTAGTAATTTGGTTCTGAATCACAAATACCAAGCTGCAACTAGAAAAATAAAGTAACTCGAAACCCCTTTGCCTAACTCATCCCCAGCTCTGAGACAGCCAGCCTAATGGAGATAGATGAGAAGGCAGAGCAGAGGTATGTTGGACAATGTCATAAAATGAGCCCAGTTTATTCAAGCAGCTATTCCCGTTATAAAGCGAGATCAATGCTCAGCTCCCAGAAGTTGCCAGGAGCTCCCAACCCAAACACAACAGGTACCGCTGGTGAATCACCACTGCATTCTAGTGATGACTGGCTCTGGATTATCTTGATGTGAATCCATACTTGTGAAAATCAGTCAATTCCAACATTTCTCACCTGCCCAAAGGCTGCCCGGGCATGCTCAAAGCCTCCCACTTGCAGTCGTTTTTTGAATAGGTCAAAAGGGTAAGTGAGGGTTTTGCTGATGATTCCAGCGCAGCTGCCACAAACAAGGTTTTTAATATTGCCTGAGAAGCAGAAAGGGGAGAAAATAGGAGGGAGAGAAAAAAAAGGATTATCAGGGGGTTCTGATTAAAGAGTCATGAGAGGGAAGTTAAAAACCACTTTTCACAAGAAGTGAGGCCAAAGAGGCTCTTTAAAGTTATATATCACCTCTTTTGCATAGTTTGCGCCACAGAACATCAATCTGTATTTTCCGCATCAGGCTTGCAACATCCGTCGGAGACAGAGTGTAACAGCTCATCTCGGTTCATTACACTGATTTATGCTTTTGTTCTGCCAAGTGGCATTGCACAAAAAACCCCAGTGACCAGAAAACCTGCCACTAGTGGATGAAAAAGTTTTCATGCCCCCCAAGTAAAAGCCCAGTCACTGGATATCTTGCACTCCTGATTGCTCAAACTGACTTATTCTGGATTGGAATAAGTTACAAGTTGACATTGCCTGATGATTTCAGAGGCTTGTGGGAAATGAGTTTTGTAATATTAGACTTTTTCCTGACAAACTTGAGTTCCCAGCACAAAATCACCATCAGCCTCTGCCATCTAAAAATAAATATGCATACATGATACTTAAAAGTCTAGCTTCTCTACTGAAGAAATTCCATTGAGGAACAAAAACACGCTAATGCTACATACACTGTCTCTCAGCGAGGCACTAGTATCTAGAACTGTCAAGGTGACAGGTCCCATCAGGATGAGGTTCTCTTGTAACAGAGCTAGAAATCAACATAAAAATAACAAAACAAGAGCTTGGCAGTTTTAAAGTAGGCTAAATGAGTCCTCTTCTGTAACAGCTGTGCTGGAATCTGCAAGCAGATTTCCTGGGGAAATCCAACAGTTCTGTGCCCACAGTACTGACGAAACTCAGAGAAAGATTACGCCAGCACTGTCTTCTCACAGTATGAGTAATGTGACACAGCTCAAGAAAGAGTACCCTGGCCTGTGACACTTCACTTCCCCAACCATCCACATTTCCACCATGGTTATTCCATAACAAGAGTTGTTTGTAAACTTGACTGTACTTACTTTCACAATATCTGTGCAGAAATAACAATGAGAGATGGGAAATTGAGATACTTTTCAGATGTTGCATTGAAACGAGTGATAGGACAGAAAACTGAGCTTATGTCAGTCTCCCAAACTAGCACTCATCCTCTCTTTCTCTCCAGATCGCAGACATCACTCTCCCAAGTGCCTACCTCCTTTCTTTCCTTCAGCTGGAATCACCCATTCAGAAAACCGTTGCAAGATGTTGTAGAAGGAGAACTGGAGACCAGCATACGGAAAGACGGCAACAATTGTGGGGGTCAAACCTCTATAGAAAGTCCGAGGCCCTTCTGTCTGGTACATCGTCACCACCGCATGGCGAAGGTTGTGATAGGTCTAGACAATAAAAGAAGAGGCTGACTCTCTAGTGAAACAGTCTTAAAAACAGCAAATCAGGTTATTTCCCAGTAATGAGGATAGAAATTTCCCACTGCCCAAAATACAAATTGACGGATTTTCAGCACAAAGCGATGAACAGTGATTTTGCACATCTTCACACAGTATTCTCAGCTAAACCCTTGTGACTCTTGCAAGCAAGCTGTCAACCTAAACCTACCTCTGAGCTGCAAGACACTAACTGAACAAACAATCATCAGCTCTGCATTGAAAGGCCTGGGCAAACATTGTATCCCACATCCAAACTGTGCTTCTGAGGGGAAGAAACAAGGCATGGAGTTGAGCTGTGGCCTGAGACAACTCGGATTACAGACACGACTATTTATTTTAACAGCTCTGCTTGCTCCTGCAACAGAATTCATATAATATCTATTGTGATTCTACTGCAAGCTAAGTCAAACACCAGAAATGGCTCTGATACAAACCCATATGAGTCCAGTTATTACAGACCTAATTAGCACAGAGACCAATTCTTGCATAAATAAGAACATGAAACACAGGTGAAAGCCGACTGCTTTCAAGCATCATCCCCGTCATTATCTAAACATGACTCTGTGCAAGTGGAAAGTTTCAAACACACAATGTTCGACAGACTGGGGAGTGTATTCTGTAAATGGTCAACAGCTGAAATGAAAATTGAGTTATCCTGTTAAGGACAGTTTCTCCTTTCTGGATCACCTATCAGAAGTCAAACATAACCAGGAGTAGCAAAATATAATTAAGAAAGCTGTGTCAACAGCACAGAAGGTAACTTGGCAACAGTGCAAACATTGCCCAAAACCAGCACCTGTTCCTTTATGCTAATCCACAGACTATTACGTACTTCTAAAACCTCCTGTATTCATCACATGAAATATTGCTACTGCTATAGACAATAAAACATTGAATGCTAAGCCATACCTTAGGCTCACCCTGAGCAGCAAAGCGGGTGCGCAGTGTGTCAACAGGTTGAACTGCCACAGTGGCAGTGCAAGCAGCCAGTCCACCACAGATGAAATGCACAAAGGGATCACGGGCATTGTATGAGGTGACGTTGTGCACCAGTTTTGTCAAGCCTTCAAACGCCACGAACTTACAGAAACAAACATACACAGGTCAAGAAGTCAATCCTTATCACTGAACGTGGATCTCCCGTTCTCTCATTTTACCAAAAGAGCTCCACCCACTGCTTGTAACCACATTCTCTCTGTGTCCTTCAAAAGTCCTCCCCAACTTGCAACCTGTTGGAGCATGCGCTCAAAGAACACCCTGTAAAAATCACTAAGCAGCCCGGGGAATGCTTGGGATATTCTGATCTCTGACACGTCTGCTAAATCTTGCATTTAGATTCATGAAAAACTCATTTTAATGCTCTATACATGCTGAATAGTATTTGCTATATCACAGACATGCTGTTCATTACTCTTTCAACCACTGCTCATAAAACATGTTGTTAATATTTACAAATCAAGTATAACAATGCTGTGTAAAACACCATCATCAGCTTCATTGATTTTTTTCTTAACAAGCCATTAGGGAGACAGTGTGAACAAAAGCAAAAAACTATACAGGCTTGGAACATGAACAGCTAAGCTAAGTACCAGGAACAAACAGGGCTTGTCTGTGACACCAGATACATACAGAACTCAGTTTGCTCTAGCTGTGGGCCAGGCCGCTCAGCAAGCTCAGGAATATTAACTTAGGAATTATACATCAGCATTATACAACTACACATCTTTGGCACTGAAGATATCTTGCATCAGTACAGTGTAAACCTGGACCTTCCTGCACCTGCCCATGCACGCGGTCTGAAGAGGAGCAAAGCAGAGTCCTATATATGTATGCTGGGCCCAGATGATGTCTGGTCACCTTACCTGAACAGCTCCATAGCCAACTGAAAGGAGCTGAGCAGGAACATGGCCCTTCCAGAAGGCTACCACCCCCTCTTCCCGGAAAATGCACTGTACAGCTTGCAAGATGCCATGATACTTAGCCCCTGGGTGTCTGGAGGACAGCTGTTCAATCTGAAGCTGAAGGAAAATACAGAAAATATTTTCAATTCCATGTCACACCTCAACAAGGTTCAAGCGTCCAATTCAGGAATTCACAATCCTAACAGCCAACCAATGCTAAGAGATAACATTCTGCCTTCCCCCAGAATCACACCTAGAACTGACTGGGATGTTATTTACACAGGGCTCTAAAACAATAAAAACATGCATGCAGCACAAAGGTAATCAGTAGGTACGATGGTGAAATTCAGTTAGATAGCAGAGATCATTCAGAAAAAGAGAGAACAAACTATGAAAAACCCAAGATTCCATTCAAACACACCAGTTAAGTTATACAAACAGAAGCAGCAGACACAAGATAGCCCTACTACCTTGCATAACCTGTATACAATGCAGGTGAGGGCTGACAAGTAGATTTAGCACTCTCTGATTGCACAAGTGACCTGTTCATCCAGGCCAAGATCAGCTCTGTAGCAGGCTCCTTCACCTCCTGACCCCAAGCATGCCACGAGGAAAGTACCTGAAAGCGGATCTTGATGACATCCAAGGGGCTGATAAAGACCCGAGTGACCAAGCCGGATGCTGACCCTGCTATAGCTGCTTCCGTCGAGGAGACGCTGGTGGCCTCAGGGTCATAGCCGACCATGCTTGCCCGGTGTCCCTGAAGCCTGGGCAGGGGGACAGGGGTCCCAAT
>NW_009600569.1:0-20442 GCF_000690535.1 Cariama cristata
TTCCAACCATAATGATTCTATGATTTTTGTAGCATGCCAACTTTTCACTCAGTTTTCCCAGCATGAATTACAATGAACGGTTGTCCTTTGGGCAACCAGAGCACAGCATGCTTTGACTTGCTTCTGATAAACAGTAGTATTGTGCATATAAGGTTTTTCTGCAGCCTATAAGAGCATGTTAGACTGCTTGCCATTTTAAAGAACGTTTTTAGTGGCAACATGTATGTTGTGACCCAGAAGTTAGTTTAATTAGCCTTAGCCCAGCAGGTTCATTCGAAGCTAAAAATTATGCCATGATCCAGTACACTTAAATTAAACAAAGTAAGTGCATAAAAATGACTTTATAATCAAATAATTAATTGAAGACTCTCAGGGACATTTATTAAGCAAGATAGGTGCTCAGAGCGCACAGGCAAATGCCAGACAGGAGTCTGTAGTCAGCACTCCAAATGTTTTTTTCATGAGCTTTCCATTAACTCAAAGTAAACTTGCTGATTACTTGGGGAAGCATTTAGTCTGATCTCATACCGTGCTGGAGGGAAGTCCACGGAATAAGCTGGGTCTGTGTGAGTCTGCGGAAGGCATTGACAGTAAGCTTTCAAGACTTCAAAACCATGGTGCAAAGACCTGTGACTGCTGTCCTCTGTGAAAAGAAATACATTTATGTATGCACACGTGTAGTCGTACGTGTGAAACTTTGGTGTACAAAGCCACTACGCTGAAGGCACTAAGCGGAGGAAAATTCTGTAGATTATGCAATCCCAGCCATTAAATACTGGGATTCAGTTGTCATGTTACGGATGCTTATTTTTCTTAGGACACCTTCAGTCATAGGTTGCAAAGAAAAAAATTGATTTTATATGGAAGTCAAAAATAGTTGAACTTTGACAAGGTTTATTCAATGCTTTAGAACTGTAAGAATTATTTTTTTCCTGAAACAAAGAAGTGCAAGTTTTTTCTGAACTTGCTAACTGTGTGTATTGCATATCTGCTTACTATATCTTGCCCATTTCTTACCACTGTCGGGGGGCTTACTGCTTTGTGTTTAAAATACCACTCCAGATCAGTCGAATTATGCATTATCCCTCAGGCTTAACTAAATATTTGTAAAGAGAAAAAAGAAAAACTGATCTGTGCACAGAGAGAAAAAGAAAAAAAAAAAGGCAGCTATTTCTTTTTAATAATTAAAAGAGAGTAAAGCAATTTTTTGTTTGTTTGCAAGTATTAATATGTCATTCTGGAAATTGCGTAGTACAACTTAATCAAATGTAGTAATTCTTAAGCAGAAAACCTTTCAAGTTCTGTAAATAAAATAATTGCATTAATGGGTAACTGAATTATTTACACTTTCCTGTCAAGAAAATACTGCTAAAAGAGAGGAAGTTTGGGCATCTTAGTTAAATTCTTGACTCTAACAGCTTACACGCCTAATTTTGACACATTTCTAGTTGTCTGTACATCATTTCCTTTCCTCATCTGAAAAATCATCAGCTTCCCTAATCTCCAGCCATGCTGTCTGGAGTAACTCACTAATGCCTGTAAAAGCAAAATGACCTAAAAATAAATAAATAAACGAAATCGTTTTGACCTGGATTTCCCTAATCTGATTTACAGCACAGCTGGATAAGTGCTTGTGCCAGCAGAAAAGGAATGAGATCAAGTGGTGGGGTGAAAGGGTGGGCAAATTGCTTCTTTTTGGCACTCCCAGCTTAAAATGTTGATGAAACATCACCTTTAAATGGATCTTAGGGCCTCTGAATACCCAAGGAGGAGTCGCAGCCTGTTTTAGTCGTACACGACCAGCTCTTGCTGAAGTTAGAAGGAGAACTCACCGTGACTTCCAAACAAGCAAGGTTTTAACGTGCCTCAAAGAATATGATTGCCTATGCTGTTCCTTGTCCTAACTATACGACTCAAACTTAAAAACGCTTGATAGTATACAAACTCTGCACAAGTACTAATCATTTTCCAGATTTGGAAGATTTTGGGGTGGTTTTTTTTTAAGAATCAAAAAGTAACTGAGGTTGGAAGGGAAGGGACCGACTTCAGAGGTAAAGCGGGCTGCTCAGGACCTTGTCCAGTTCAGTTTTGAACAGTTCTAATGATGGAGACTCCACAGTCTGTGTGGTCGAGTGTTTGATCCATGAAAAATGGCTTTGACAGAAACAATGCTGGTAGTCGAGCATAAGATTTACATATCTTGATAAATCTTTCCTGGCTTATCATATCGGTGATTTTAGAGAAGTGCTTCAGATGATTTGCACGCAGTCTGACTTGTGAATCAAACCGGAATGGAGGTCTGTCTTTGCTTCTAAAATTTTCCAGGTGAAATCCTTCTGGTGCTGAATCTTTTTTGACAAGTACCCCAGTATGAAGAGTGGTCTTTCCACTGTCCCACTCCAGTGTGTTAAGATGTGGCAAGCCGGGTGTTCAGGAGTTTGAGAACAACTGCTGTTGCTGCATTGAAGACAGCTGCAAGGTGTTTTCCATGCTGTAGTAGCAACTAAACCACGAGGGGCTAATGAAATCTCTCGGACATGAATCTGGTTCTCCCAGCTTTGGGAGCTGCATGGGAAGGCAAGATGCACGCTCAGGCACTTGCATCTTGTCTCCCTCCGAGTTCTGCAGAGGACCTGAATGTGGTCCAACACGGCATTAGTACTTATCATTGTAATATTTACACACTGGCATGGTTTATGGAAGCTCTCTTAAATATTCTGTATTTCTGTGGGCTGAATCAGGAATTATAAAGATGCATAGTAGCTGTTGGCTTTGCTTGCATTAAGATTCATTGCTTTTTCTATGCTATTTTGTCCAGAATATGTGCAGTACTGTCTTTCTATGGAGGATGAAAACTAGTCTTGCTTTTCTTACTGTTTTGGAGGGGGAAATTGTGTCTACTTTGGTAGGTAGTTATTGGCAAAATAATTACATTCTCCCTTAATGGAAAGAATGTTGTGTACCTGTATGTCATAGCTGAAGAAACTGTAACTAGTCTTATCCTAAGATGTTAGGATTTTGAAAGAGAAAGGGAATAAATATAATGGATTGTGCTGCTTCCTTTTGTTAATGTGTAGATACAGTCAGAAGCACAAGAAAGATTTTACAGGAACATGTGCAGCTAACAGTGTTTTCCATTGACTAATTCTAAGTTTGATTACATGTGGGGAAAATGGGGTTTTCTCATATAAATTGTGGAATTGACACCATTTTGTAGTAAGATCCATGGGAAGAATGACATAAGGTCTATTGGTGTAGATGTCTGTTTTCGTTTGTCTTACAAAGTGATACCTGAAGTATCTGTGGCGAGGTCTGTAGCTGTAAGCTGAACAGTACCAGGCACGTGTATGAATACTTAAACTCAATGATCTAGATGGCTAAACATTTTAAATTTCTAGAAGGATTCCTGGTACAACTCTGATCTCTGGTATCGGGAACCATGTACAGACCATCAAGTCATTTGCAAACTTCAAAGCTACACAGAGGAGCTTGAATAGGATAAAGGTACTGTTCTATTAATCAGCCTAATGGAAAATCATATCTGCTCTGTTAATCAGTTTTTCTTCTATTGCTTGTAGGGTATTCCAGTATTATCCTGGAATCATTTATGGTCAAAGAAAGACCTCATGAATTTTGGTCAAAGACCGACCTCATGAATTTCTCATATTAAAAACAAGCAACTGATACCAGGTAGAACAAGAGAAAAATAACCCTGGTGCAGGTTTTAACATGACAAAAAGCAAATAAACTCTGAAGGTGTTTGTTCCTTTAGTCTGAGACTCCATTAACACTGAAGGCTGATTATGGGCCGTGTTACCTGTTCAATCTGAGAGAGGCACAGAGCGGATCTGACAGACTGGTTGAGCTCCTGTTTCTGTGGTTCCTCCTTCAGCCCAGACAAAGTGCTTGAGAGAGCGGGGATGTGAAGGTAATGCTTTTTTTCTTTGGCTAGCGGCTACCAGCCACCACAGAATATCAGATGTCGTTCCTTTCCTTAGGCTGTGTGGAAGCATCCGAGGACAACAAATTCTGTCACGTATTCACAACCTCATAAATATTAAAATCCCTGATTTTCTCTATAAAGACAGCAACTGTGTATTTTCATACCCATAAACAGAGCTGTGAGTACAGTCACCAGAAGCTTTATCTGATTCCTGTCTTTAGCACATATCTAACAAAAAAAAAAGTGAGACGTAAGGATTCAGCATTAAAAGATAGTAGTTAAAATGCCTTTTGATATTTATATGTAGAGAGAATTATGGAATGGCACACTCAGGCACAGAGTATCTTGCTGCTGTTTTTCCGGCACCTGATATTTTCACTTGCAGTCAGTCAGATGTGGAGAAATCCCATTCAAAGTCTGTGGAAGGATGCGGAAGCGGGTATGGCAGAGGAGCCTGCGCGGCTTCCCCAGCTGCAGAGCAGCCACTGAGGACTTGTGTACCGCAGGTAGGACGTGGCGTTTTTCTCAGTGGCTCGTGTGGAACACAGAAGAATGCACTGTTCTGGTCTGCAAGTTAGAGTTTTCTAATGCAGAAACTCGCCCGATGAGAAACCTGCTGAAACTGGGAAGCGTCAGGAGATTACAGACCAAGGGGTTTGTTCTGTCCCACTGAGCTCATGAAACGAGCACGTAGGAGCTCCTGAATCACCACGTGCTGCCTGCAGTATTTTTGCACTATAAACTGGAAGAAGCCAGAGCTGTTCTTTCTCCGATGACTTAGAAAGGTTTGCTTTTTGCTTTCAGACCAGCTGAGTTACAGCAATTGTGAAATCTCTTAGGCAGCCTTCTGGGAAGATAAGCAGCTTTAAATCTTAAAATCTTTACAGTTTGGGTGTTGGTTTTTTTTTGGCTGACCAAGCACAAAGAAAATAACTGATGCATGAGAAGGCAGCAGGCAGCCAAGAGTTGAGCTAGAAGTCCTTCCAGAGTTTGGTAAAGTTTCAGACGTGTGGAGATCTTTTGAAAAGGTGGTGAGATGTCTTGGACGTCGGCACTGAAAGAAGTGGCAAATCTTCATGTACATAAAAAAGCTGCTTTGTAGGGGAAAAGACCACCTCAAATTCGTGGTGGGCAGGATGGGACAAAATGGATCTAACTGCCTGCAGCAAGGTAGATTAATGTTAGACTGTAGCAAAAACTTTCTTGCTGTAGGAGGCATAAAGCATTGGAGTAAATGGCTAGGGAAAGTGAAGACATCTCTGTTTGTAAAACCATATTAGACAAAAATACATCAGGAATTATGTCTGTATAGGTATCCCACCTTAGGTAGTCGGAAGAGACTTGCAGTCTTGAAGGCAGAAGTACCTTGCTTAGATACTCAGTCCTGGTGCACAGCTGCTGAAATGGGGTGTCTGATTCTAGAGTTTGCAATTCAGGGAAGAGTGATAAAAATTGAAAGACTTTAGAGGAAAGCCATAAAAACTTGCATTATACAGGAGCACAGTCTATGTAAATTGACAATGCAGATCTTAGTTATCTATAGATGTCCATGCAACTATAGAAATGTGATACTAGAACCTTAGATCTGTGAAGCAAAGATATAATCTACAGCTGGAAACTGAACATAACGACAGCTCTGCTGGAATCACCTCCCTGGCAATCTTTAAATCAAGTTTGGATAGTCTTCTTTAAGGACAGAACAAAACTACCCTAGTAGGAATGACATAGTACAGACTATGAGCAGATTAGCCCAGACAGTGGCTCTGGCTTTATGCTGGAAGAGCTGTCAAGTAAGTGTTGACAGAATCCCACCTTTCATGGTGTCAAGAAAAAAGGAGAGAGGTGGAATTTTTTCCTGACTATCTTAAGCATAGCAATAGGAAGCCGGTTCTATTGCTTTGGGAAGGAAGGAGTAGAAAGGAAGTAAGAAAGCACAGTCATATATTTGTATGAATCTAAGAGTTTCATTATATGCATGCTTCAAGCCAATTTCAAGGAATGGGGAAGGAAATTGTTTGGATTTTGTTTTTCTTTTTAAATCTAGTGTCTGTTCTAACACACAGAGTAATCTAATTAGTCCTAGTGAAATAAATTATTAAAAAACAGGAAAACATGAAGTAATAGAGATAAAAGAAAGATTTTTTTTTTTTTTTTTCTGATAAATACAAGAGGGTTCAGGGACAACGGAGTCATAGCTTACTGAACCTTTATATTAATAGTCAGTTCAACAGTCCCTTGTCCGTCAAACAGGACTTCTGTGTTGATCAGCTTGGGAAAGGAATGTATTAATAATAATACATGACAGTTATAATTATCTAATCTATATAAATAATCTCATATATATTAAAATAATTAAATATCAGTTTATGTGGTAAACCAATATAATACAATCATCACTTAGGTTTTAATATTACCTGTTGATTGCACGTGCGCTCTCTCTCTCTCTTGTTATCTTCTTAAAGTCACCTAAAGTGTAAGTACAAAGAACAAGCATTATCTAAGTCTTTCTGGACTTCAAACTCGCAATTTTTCTATGTTCTTTCCAAGACTGATCTCTTACATAAGCTGGTTTTATAGCTTCCCCTGTATGTATTCCACATTTTTTGTTGTTTATTTGGGGTTTGGGGGAGGCAGGGGGCTAGCTTGTATTTCTGCTCAAAGCTTTCTAACATGAAGCTACAACTCTTGAAACCTCAACCTATGGCTTGCTCTTTGGAACGTGCCATCTTTAGTTACTGTGTGTATTGAGAGACAGATTCTGCTAATAGAGAATTTTCTCTGGGTGACAGCAGCTGATTCATCAACCTCTGAGGTGTTTTGATTTTTTTTAATTTTCTTTTTTATGAAAGAGCTTATTTTAAATCTTGCAAAATGCAGACTTTCAGACAACGCTTTAAAAGTAGGAAAATTTAAATACATTGCTTATTAATGTGACTTTATAAAGTTTGGGGTTTTTCTCTGAAGTAGCCAGTAGATATATAGGATGTTATCAGAAACTATTTTGGAAGTGATATACTAACATAATGACCTCCTAGAGTTCATGATATCTATGTGAAAGTTAGCTATTTAGAACGCTTTAGTGACCAAAGTATTTTAGGTCCACTTAGATTAATATATCACCATGATTTTAGTAGCTTTGCAATGTAATATAAACTTAAAATGTAAGCTTTCTCTCAGTGATCACAATGGGGAGCTCTGAAAACTAATTCATAAATATCTTTATATTGGAAGCGTACTGTATGTAGAAAGGTACCCTCTGTAAATGAATTGTTTATTACAAATATAAAAGTGGCTAGGGTACGCTAATGTGCGAGCCGTGTATCAAGCTTGGTGTGCTTAGCCTTGTCGATGTCATTTGATAAAATGTTCCACCAGGAAAGAATACAGATCTTGAACAAACAGATGTCTTTTATTATCTTTGTGAGCTACACAAGGTCAATTTTCAAGCTGTCACAAACAGTTTTAAATGTATTTATCATATTCTTGTTTCACTAAGATTTGGGCACAAACCGTGCAGACTGTATGGACAAGCATATGACGACACAGGAATGTCAAAGTTTGGAACTAAGATGTGCTACATATAGGGGTGAACTGAATAACCCCCTATCAGCCAGGCTTGGTGTCTTGGCTGGCTGAGCTCCCGTCATTCAGAGCTGTCGAAAGCAGACAGGCGGTCTGTTTGAAAATGGTCTCTCTTTGATGGTCTGCTGCTCTTCAGCCATACCTGGAAACCGCGGGTCTCCCGTTGCTTACTGGCAGCTGTTCAAGGGAGCTCCCCTTACCCAAGATCTGACTTACCAGTTTGGTACTGTGATACTGGTCCTATCCTGAGTTGAAATGTGTGATTTGAGAGCATGGAAATTAATGCCTGACCATGCATTGGGTATTGGTCTGGTCTACAGGTGTGGAGTCCAGCAGGCAGTTCCTCTGAAGCATGCTCTTCTACTGCAGAATGACCTTTTTTTTTTGAGCTAAATGGCGTTACTTGAGAGCTTTTCCCTCAGCCTGTAGTGCACTAGGAGAGAAGACCAGTAGGTTTAGTACAATATTTAAAACAATCACAAACTGTAGGTTATTCCAGGACTTTCTGATACTTCCTTATCGTGTTGTTTTGAGGGAAATGGGCGGTATGGTAACAGTCAGACCTGCTGACTGACATGTTTTTGTGATCAGTGTTGGCTCTTTCCCGGTCCTTCACTTTCCCCTCGCACTACCGGGATGTACCGATGAGTGATAAATCCTTCCATTCGAATAGCCCTCGCATCACTTCCTTTATGATCTATTGAACTATAAAAGGACTTGCACATATTAGATGCTGAATCTCAATATTCTCTAGGTGCCAGCACGCTCTTCTATCCCAGGCCAATGTCTGTTGGGAAGATGATTTTCAACTTTAACATCTGTGGAGTTATCAACCCTTTTCCAGAAAGAATTCACCTGGGAAAATATGGGTGTGAAACATTAAATTTTAAGGGGAATAAAATATTTTAAAATATTGCCAAAGAAAAATTTCCTGCATCACTATAATTCCCTTCCCAGCCAGAGGTATAGCTCATTTCTTTTCTGATGTATGAGGTTTTACAAGATCTCTCTTGATTTTCATCCAACGGTGTTGAAGTTCTGAATGATAAATCCAACTTATTGGAGTACTGAAGGACTTTCAGTGTGAAATTACTCTGAAGATTCCTTGCCTGCATTTGAACCTCTCCTCGAGATCTAAATGAGCAGAAAGAACTAAAAGTGTGCTGCAGAAACAGTAATGGTAATTTCTTTGTTTCATTTGAGCACAAATCAGAACAAATAAACCTTTCTCTTACATTCTGTGAAAACAGAAATGGTTTCTCCCTTAATATTGCAGTGTCGTTAAGGCTTTCTCTGCATATTTTTGCAAAGTTGCAAAAGTAGAGGCACAAACCTTTGGTTCACTGCAACAACACTGAAAAATTGCTCCTTAAGTAACAAGGAATCGTTATGAGAAGCTCACGAAAGTGCAGAAACAGCTGTACAGACAACAGAACTTGCCGGGGTAGAGCTGATGGCAGGCTGTGAGCCTCCAATTTTATCCTCGCACAACCGCAACATGTAAGCTAAAGATAATACAAAAAAAAAAAAAAAGCCATGGGGGGAGGAAAAAGAAGCAATTGAAAAATTTTTGTGTATCACACAGCATTGCATGCACTCAAAATGCTTCCCTTTCCCCACGCCTTTAACAAGCAAGGCTGTGGGTGAGGCTTCTGTAAAATTTACTAGACTGCTTTGCAGTGAATTTTCACTTTGATTTGAGAAATGCTTGTGCTGTAATATACATTAGAGGAAAGTGAGCTGTATTAAAAATTGACAAACTTGTAATTTTTATCGACAAAACGAACAAAATTCAAAATGCTGCCAGTCCATGTTTGCGGCAGTTAATCTGCCTAAAAATCATGGTGCATATGGGAAAAGATACTTCCAAAGGTTTGGTGGCACTTTCAAGGGGTGGTGGCATTTGAAAAGCAGTTTGCAGGTTCACCTTAACATGAAACATTTTTTAAGCTTTTTGTGGGGGGAAATAATTTTGGGGGGAAATGATTTTGGACTGAATTTTAGCAACCAGTTTCTACTTCAGTGCCACCATTTGAAAGAAAGCCTGCTTGGAAAACAGAAAATCTTGGAAGCAAGTCCTATAAAAAGACGCATAGGTGACAGCAGAAGGAAGGCCGACAGTCTTCTGCAGTACTCCTTGACGTGATGTAGTTTGCTATGTTACTAGTTCTGATGTTTTTTCAGTAACGCTGCAAATCTAAATTCTCACTATGAATCGCCTGGCGTGCCACTTTTGTCCCCACTCCCACCTCCCACCTTCTGATACAGTTTGTGAGTTAACTAAATTTTCTTGGTTCAATTCTGTTGTAAGAACTACTTAAAGTAAGTATGACAGTTAGCGTCAACTGATTATGGCTCTGAGAGCTTTTTGGTCTTTCTGTCTTCAGTTACTATGCTATTGTCTGTTTTACTCTTGACCTTAGTCACAGATTTCTGTTTATGAAAAGTGTATCTTGAAACGAGATTAAAAATCGGTCAACTTAAAAAGCTGACTGTTTACTCAGTGTCAAAATTGCACAGAGCAGGAATCTGAAATGCTTTCTTACACATGATTTTGAGGAGGAGGGTATCAGTTTTGCAGTAGATGAAATGTATACTGTAAAAAAAGCTGAAATAAAAAAATCGAAGGTGAAATGCAAGTTCAAGGAGTAAAAAGAGAACAAAACCAAAGTGAAACCTGCACAGACACAAAAAGAGAAAAGTAAAAAATGCATATCCTATTACACATTGAATTTATCTCTGTCGTAATTAGCTCTGCCAGCAAGGTACTCTGCAAATATGAAACAGTATGTCATTTTAGAATTTATAAAAACACAGATAATTATGCGTAGGGCATATTTAATTAAAAGATAGTCTACTGTTACTGATGCTAAAGGTGATACACCTATTGCACTGAGACATGTCTAATACAGCTATATATAGCCAAATATCTCATAATGTGTCACGTTCAACCTTCAACAATATCACAGTTGGAAGGTCCTCTGTATCTAAATCTTAATGTCAGCATATTTCTCTTTGTCGGTCATGTGAACAACACTATGATAAGGGTCATCACTTTTTGAAAGGAAAGAAAATTGTTTTCATAATGTAAAACTTGTGACATATGAAACTACTACAGAAATCTGTACAATTTCAAGTGTTTTCCGTTTCTTGGGCAATCAAGCATTGCAACCTGAGCCTGATGTATACCTAATATATTGGAAGAAAGTTGAAGAGTAAATGATCTGTTTTTCTAGCTTATGTATGTATTTAGGTTATTAAAATCTTTAGATGGATGTGAAGTACTCTGGAAGAAAGTTAACTCTGTGATGATGTTCCTAAGTCACTCGGATAGGACCCTGTTCCCAGACAATGGTGGCCTTGGGAATAGGTCTGAAAACTCTCTGAAGGACAGCAGAGGGTTTCAAACACTGTCCTACCTTTGATCCCTCCTGTAATTGCCACGTGGATGAATTGTGGGTGAAACCAGCATGAACTTGGCCAAAAGCGTGTGTAAGGAGCAGCTTTTTAAGGTGCCCCCGTAGCTGTGAACCAGCTGTAACTGGTGCGTCTCTCATTCCTCCTGACCATAAAGTCAGCCAGGTGTCTTCACCCCCGCCATGTGAATTAATCTGACTTGGTGACGTGGTGGAGGAGGAGCACGCGCACGCTTGGACATCAGTCGCACCCTCAAGGTGTGCTTAACGGCTATGGTGTAATGGCTATGGTGTAACTTAAGGTGTTCCTTGCCATTGACCGCTGTTGCTGTCTCGCTTCTGAGATGAAATAGCATTTCTGCGTTGTGTTGTTCCATCACCTAACTCGTCAGTGTCCTTTACTCTCAAATTCTGGGGTTATTACATGCAGAACAAGCAAATGTTTATATTCTACCAAAGTGACTTTTGAGTTAGGGACTTCAAATCTCTCTAAACTGAACTTGAATATTTGCTTATTACTCGGTTTTAGAAGCACCGTGTTGTAGTCTGAAAAGAGGGATTTATTCTTCTTGGAGTTGTGAGACAGTTTATCCTAGATTATTTTCTTGGTGTCGCCTTTCAGACCCTAAGGGTCTGAGCTTTTAAGCTTACCGGGAGAGCGTAAAATTGAAAACTTAGTCTTCAAAGTTACCAAGTTTCGGGGGTTTGTCATCTTTGTAGGAGTCATATCAATCCATTAATGAACTTCAGCAAAATTTGTTTAAAGATTCCAGATAAAAGTTGTAAGCCAAAGCAGGTGACTTTCTCCTGGATTTGGATTTGTTTACATATACTTCATAGGGTTCAAGTCTCGATGTCTGTGCTCTTAGCTTTTGGAGGAGTTTGCATAGCCAGTTCCTTTAACAGGAGCTTCAAGGCGGTTTTGTGTCTGTCTGTTGTGCAGGGGAAGGGAAGAATCAGCAAGGCTGCTTTAATAGAATGATGGCCAGAAAATTGTTTGACAGTAATATATCACTGTCTATTGTTTTGTTATTTCTTTTTCTTCTGCATTGCTGGTCTGGCGTCAGCGGCACAAAGTACTTTCTCGTTTGCAGGGCGGTCCATTACAGATTAAAAGGATGAGCCAAAGGGAATGGCAAGCAAAAGAAAATGTTGTATTATCCCTGAGTTGACGTAGTACTTGCGCTTGTCTTTATGGTGAGATCCTGAGCTGCTGCCGCTCGGTAGCCTCCACGGTGTCGCTCTTGCGTAGCAAAGTTCTGAGAAAAGCACAAAGTTTATTGTTACAGAAAACTCAGGATTTTAGCTAAATAACAAGCAGCAAAATGAGGGAGAGGGAAAGGCTACCAGAAATATTGTCCAAGCTAATTACTAATTTGTTTACAACTCAAAGTGTGGAAGACACCATGACAAACTTTTAATTACTGGTGTGGAACATAGACTTAATGGAGCAATGAGAGCAAATGGTTGCTAGAATAACCAGAGTTTTCTGTATTGCACTGTTATTTCTTGTGACAACATAGTCTAATCAGTGCCATGGAAGATAATTTAGAAAAAATGTCATTGTAATCTAAAACAGGACAGTAAGAGTGCCTTCTTGTGTGGGGTCGCCTAGCTAATGATTTCATCTCTCCGCTCCTGCTAGCCTTGAAAAGGCAAGGCAGCTATGACTGAGTGAACAGTATTGTACTCCAAGTCAGCAGAATTGTTTCTCAAAACACAGCCAGCCCAATCAGTAAGTTAGTAGAGATACTTTGCCTCGTATCTGCAGAATGCGTTAATAAATACTGTATTTTGGGGAGTATAAACAAGGATAAAAATGTAAGGTCCTCCTCACTGTAGGATAGGACATCTTTGGGGGCGAGTGTGATACTTTTTGAAGGTGCTGTATGGCTGAATTAGCCCTCCTGAGGGTAAAGCTCTAGAAGAGAGATGGAGACACAAAGACCCCGTCAGCATCCCTTTTAGATGCTTAGAGAGTGCGTCCTCTGTCCCAGTCGAGACATTTAATGTCAGTGATGTTTACGCATGTGCATGTCTGCACACTTAGGGATTGCTGCTGCTAAGTGGCATTGAAAAGAACCAGCACGCTGCCCGTCGCTTCTGGTAGGAAACTTTGGTTTGAGGGCTTTGTGTAACGTCCCTTCGTTCTCTTGGGCAGGCTACCAGTGCCTGTTGGCGTGCCTTTGGCAAGAACGGCTCGGGTCTGTCTCCTGGAGTTATGTCCTTTCTTCCAAATAACAGGAAAGGCTGAGACCGTTCTTTTAAAGTATAGCGAATGTGGGAGTAAAAATGATGCCGTATGTACTTGCTGGAGGAAGGGAAAGTTAGTGAGTTATCACTATGTAACATAGTTTCCCTATGGAAGTGGAAGTTTTTATTCTGTAGACTGTTTAGATATTTTATCCAATGGATATTTTATGCAATATCAGCAGCAGGGTGTGAAATGGCAATCATCCACTACATCAGGCGAAGGGGATAGCTCCGTATAGCTGGGTGTATGCAAGTGCAGGCTCACACGCTTATGCAGTGCTGGGGGCCTTGAAAAATGTATTGCTGGCTACTTAGATGCTGCAAAGATTGGGTGGGTTCCAAGGACTGCGGTCCTAGATGGAGACACCTATACTCTTTTTTTTTTTTGGCCGGGGAGCAGGGAGATTTGTGGGTCTCTTAATACTTATTGTTATAAGTTGGGACCAAAGATTTTCTCTGTGTCGGTTGTCTAAAAGTGGTCGTAGTTCTTTCGATTAACTTATGTGTATGTTGTTCACAGGAATATTGGAGAAGCATCTGTCTATTCAGTATTCTTTAATCTGACAGCAATGGATATAAGTTTCTAATTCTACCGCCCAGTCTATCATTTTCAAGCAATATTTTGGCCCATGCTATCAAAATTAAATTTTTCTTCAATAAGTACTCTTTAAGAATGATTTCTATGCTGTTAAATCATTCTGAAATCCAAATCACTATCATAAAAGCGATACATTAAAACACTTGCAATTTTTTTCAAGACCACTACTCTCACAGCATCAAAATGGATATAAGCCAATATTTCTCCCTTTTGAAAGCCCTCTTAGCATGAATCTGCTGAATTTTTTGAAGACTATATAAATATAACTTATAACCAAGCCAGGTTTACAGCTTTGAAAGCTAACTGAATTAGATTTATTGGACTAAAGCGCTAGATACGACATCAGTTTATAGCAAAAATGTTGTTGTCTGTGGTTTCCAACCAATATTTGTATTTTCATTTATGGCAAGGAGACTTCATGCTACGCAAGGTGTTAGTCTGAAGCTTGTAGTTAGCGCTGACAAAGATCATCTCACTGCTGTGCATGAAGCCAGGAACACCAAACCCCAGATCTTTTCCACCACCCAGAGGGCAGCTGAGCTTTTTGAAGTTTTGTTTCCTTGTTGAAACCTTGCTTCTTGGCTCTCAGGTTCACACAGCTCAAGTATCAGCTAATTATCAGCAACTGAATTTTTGATGGGTCTGTGTTTCTGTTCATAACTGAGCTCCCCTGGTTTGGAAACTGCAGCCTTCTCAGCACGGCTGTGTTGGGCATCTCCTGCAGGAAGCATCACAAGGAGCGTTTGGTGTTTCCTGCCTTCCCAGCAAGGCAACAGTTGTTGCCCTACTGTAACTCAAAATTACATGAAGTCCCTGGCTAGTATTTTTGCTATGTCAGCATAGGAAAGTTTAGAAGGTCCCTGTCTTAACTCCCGTTGGTGGTTTCAGGCTACATTATGATAAGCTGTTGGCCTTATTAAAAAATACTGAATCATTTTACAAAAAAAAAAAAAAGTGACTAAAATGTACTTGTTATTTCCCTAACCAGCAAAAACTATTACAGGGTATAAACTGCTGTCCAACTGCTCCTCCCGGCACACCAGCTCCTTATTCTCAGAGCAGTGACGGTGCCAGAGAGGGGCTAGAGGAAGCCCCGGCAGACGACGGTGCCACGACTTGCCCCACCTGCCCACTCGCCCCTGGGAGTGAACGTCAGCCAGCTCAAGGCTGGCGCTGGCTCTCCGCTGCAGGGCTCGCCTGCACGAGGTGTGTTTTCATGACGGACTTCAATCTCGCCTGGCGCTGCCCTAGTTCTAAAAGCCCAATCCAAACTAACATACAAAGAACCCTACCATTTTAAGCAGCTTCTTCAAATAAGGGCAAACAACTGATCTATGACATACATCCCGTCACTCTGTAGAAAAGGATCTTGTCCTCAACTTTCCACTCTGCAAGTCCTTTGTTCCCTAACCTATGGAATCCTTGCTTCACACCTTTTTTCTACTTCTTTTCCTGATTTTGTTCTCATCAGAATCAAAATACGTCTGTCGCTCCAGCCATGACTAGTCCCTGAGCTCCCCAACCTGAGCAGTGCCATGAGTTTGCTGCTTCTAAGGATGCTGTTGAGAGGAGGATCACGTATTCACTCCTTCACCTCACTGATAAACTTGTTGCAGAACATATAGTAAATCTAAAGTGTATCCGTAGCGATGGGGTGTCAGAAAGTTTCCCTAGGGCCTCTGCTGCCTTGAGTTTACTCTGCTGTCATGGACCCACATCCCACTCGTGACTTGCACTGAGCAACTTCTTGTGTTGAAAGGTACAGTTCCTGATGAGGGACCACGGTGTGCCAGGAACGCCATATGCTAACATCTCCTCTTTTGGCCGTGAGGCAATTGAGGCCCATCCTCATACAGAATTGCATAAGCTCGTTAAAATGTTTAAAGGACCGCGTAGTACTGATGTTCCTGAACTCTGCAGCGGGCTGAGGTGTATGCTTAAGACACTTGTGTTTCAGGCAGGCCAGATACCATCCAGCGTGAGCCAAAAGCCAGACAGCAATTGTGGTCATAGTGTTCAGTCCAAACAAGCGTGACTCGGTTGTGCAGAAACGGTGCCTGCTCCGGAGCTGGATAGCGTCAGCTCTGTTTGCAGAGTGGCCGGAGTAAACGCACACAAAATCTGCCATGTAGACACATACACCGTACGAGTGATCCTCAGCTTAAAAAGCCACGGTATTTTTAGGCTTTCAGGTTAACTTCCAGTAGCCCGTCTTGAAGTCTGTCCACTAGAATGAGGATGCACCAGGTGCGCTGCTATTGATTCTCAGTACATTATTTTTCTTGTCTTTGCCCTTGAGTCTCTTAGATGAGCGATGAGGTCTTGACCACTCGGGAGAATGGGATATGATCTCATTTATACTGCTGTATCTTCTGGCTTGAATCCAAAGAAGTTATTTGACCGCAGGACTTGTGGGCAGTGTGGTTGATCTAGATTTATGTTAGAGTACAGTGTATGAAAATCTGATCTGTTTTATTTAAGAGTCATAAAATTATGGGCATTAGCCTTTAATATGTAGGGGATAGTTGAGTTCATGTGATTTTTTTTTTTTGATAAAATTAATGTCTGTACTCTCAATTATGCGTAATAGTCTTCCCTTTCTCCTTTGTGTGTCTCCACTGAGTAATGTGCTGTGAAACATTTCTTAAACTACCTGAGAGGACCAGTTTTCAGTCCTGGGAAGCAACTCCTCTGCAGTTTAAGGGTAAAATGCAACATTGAGTTACACGAGCCTAAATCCAGGTTAACTCCAATAGTTTTGGTTGCCTGTATTTGTAATGATATAATCAAAGGCAAAATTTCATCTGTGTAAAAACTTCTTTGAAAGTCAATGTTAACCTTTCTCAAAACACTATTTTATATACAGTTGTTAGTGCATAAATCGTTAATCATGTTACGCAATGCTCTGATAGGGATGTCTCAGATTTTCCTGAACTTGCACCCTGTTTTGTTCCCCAGTATTGTAACATATACGCGATTTATGCTACAAAACATCTTGAGAAATGCTGCGTCCCGCGGATGGGTGTACATGTTGGGAAGTCGCCTCACCTCTTTTTCTCCCTTCCATCCTACCTCAGAAACCAGGAGAAATTTAAAGCTGCTCTGGTGAGCTTTCCTTCAACCTTCACGCTTTTTCCGCATTGCTTAATTGTGTTTAATAACCATGGATGGTATGCAGTGTCATAAAGGCTGAACATCGTTTGCTCAGCCAGAACCCAGAATACGTTTAACAACATATTGAGAGTGAAGTCGTATCAATGCAAATGTTTAGTAGCTATGCGTATTAAATGGCTGTTAGTAGAATCATCAAAATCAGTACTTCATTTGTCTCTCAGGATGTGACTGCACTGGAGTTTCATTCATATCTTGTCTAATTATCCCTAATCTGCTGCTCCACATGCTCAGCAAGTGAAGCAATTGAAATAATAAAGTTGTATTAAGGCGACCCTGGCAATAATGCAAGTATTTTGCATAATAGAAGAATTTTGTTCATTTTGTTGTTTAATAACAAAAATATTGCAAATAGGTTGTGTTAAAAAAAAATATTTTAGTCAGGTATTCATATTCTGCATATTTATAGATCATGATTAATGTTACTGCTCAGTTTTAACAAGACACCACGTTTAGGTTTTAAATCTGCAGTAAATTGGCAAATGGAAGTGATATTTGACTTGAAGCGGTATTTATATATTTATTTGTTAAGTGCCCAAAGTAAGTGGCAAATATTAATTTGTTTGAGGGCAAAATGATTTTAAACTTTATATATATGGAATGATTTTATTTTTTTCTTCCCTGTAGGGAACCCCAAGTACGGTTTTAAAAACTTTTACTGATCTTTTGTTAGGCTGGGCGAGAGACTGTCTAATTGGCGTGAGTGCTGGCAAGAGAGGAACGCAGAGCATGATATAGCAAGGGCGTATGGATGTGCTTAGCTTTCTGTACCCTGAGAACATCTCATCTACAGGGAGAGCACCTTGGTTTGTCCTTGGGTCCCTAAAGCTGCGTACAGGGTAGGCATATGGGTTTGTAGCTTTTGGCCAGTGGCTGCTTCTACTTCTTTTTTTGTTTGATGGGAGAGGTTTGTTAACCTGGGCTCAGTAAGAAGCTCAGAGATGTGGTGCTGGATCTCAGCAGCAT
The DNA here is from genome assembly GCF_000690535.1 of Cariama cristata. Taxonomy (NCBI): domain Eukaryota; kingdom Metazoa; phylum Chordata; class Aves; order Cariamiformes; family Cariamidae; genus Cariama; species Cariama cristata. The sequence continues at coordinate 17,930 of NW_009600569.1, forward strand.
TTTCAGTGAGAAAGGCCCAGCACGGTTCTTCAGTAGCAGAGGAGAGCTGCCAGTACTAATTTCTGTAAAATAAAAGCAATTGCATGCATAATAAGTATAGTCTTTTTTTGGAATACTACTGTCCCGTTTTGCATGTGAGCTTATGCATGTATTTTTCTACAGCCTTGGCCTTAAGAGGCAAAATCAATCTCTGACCGGTAGTCCAGACTTCTGCACCTAGTGGGATGGCCATGGGCACCATAGAGCCTGTAGCCCCTTGACCTCTAAGAATTAGTGCAGGGCGTGTTTGGGGCAGAGATCTGAACTCTAAATAAGGAGGTAGAAATCTGTGTCTTGATGTGTAGGAGGTTTGCCGTTGACTTTGGCGAGATGACTTTGGCGAGATTTGAGAGTTTCAGACAATTTCCCAGACTTAAAACGGCTTTGTGAAAGGCTTGTAGTGGCTGTTAGGAGTTGTGTATAAAAAAAATATACTGAATTAGCACGTTACTTGAAATACCACTAAAAAAAAAGTGGTATTTGTGAGTTTTTCCATTATGAATGACCAGCTTGGAGGTCATTTTCAGTATTTGCAGTTCTTCTGACTTTGCTTACTAAATGTATAAATCATTTGCGATTATTACTCATCCCAAAGTAGCTTAGTGTAGGATATTTTCACATTGTCTCACTCTCAGTAATAATAACTTATTCCACTTATTAGTGTGGCTGGCAAAAAGTGGAATTACTACTCTCAATAGCAGAATAATGACCATCAGAAAACATAACAATGTAACCCCCAAGTATACTAATAATATATCCTTCTAATGAGCAGTCAGTACTTTGAGAGCAGCGTTCACTTTTTCTGAATGCTGTTGACTACTAAAGCTTGTGTTGAAGTACACTAGAGATCTGGATGTAAGTTGGGGGGGAGGGTTAAACAATTCCCTTTTGAATTGTAACTATTTGTGATAATACTTTAATATGGAAAATAAATAACATTGTTTATTTCTAATAATCTTTAAATAATTATTCATGGTGCAAACAGTCAATAGGAAACCAAACAAACTTTAGATTATTGTCTTCCAAGTCACCCTGCGTTAATTATGACAGCAAATGTAGGTAGTATTGATCTTGAATTTTGACTGTGTTTCAGTAAAAGGTAAAAACATTTTAAAGGTGCTGAGTTCCTTCAGCGTTTCTGGGGAGCCCAGATTGTTAGCGCCTGCAGTAAAAGATTTGCAATGTTTACTCTTTGCTAAAGGTCAGTCCAAATAAGTATTATAGAGAAACTATTGCTACTGAAGTAGAGGGAAAACATTTGTTTTTGTAGAAAAGGCATTATCAGGGTTGTTATTCCAGGGCTTCCTACCTTCCCAAGAATTCAGTTGTCATTGAGTTTTCATGATACCGCAGTTTTTTAGAAAAATTGTTAATTGTGAAACATTATGGTCCTTGGACTAAATTGGTGAAACTTCATGTTTTCGTTGAGAGGTCCATTTCTGGAGGATTAAAACTCATAGTTGCACACACGGGTAAATTTTAAGCATTCAAAGTGAATCCCAAAAGCCACCTTCTTATTTGGTTTTCAAATGTATTTGCATTTTAAGTACATCTGATGAGATCCAATTACTGTAAGCTTTGAGGCAAACTTGTGTCTCTCTTGTTTTTTAATAATTATGCAATTTCCTAGTATTTTGTCTTGCGACTTAGAAATATGCTGTGAGGACTGGATTTAAGTAGTGATTTCAGTAGCTTATAGCAAATGTGTAAACGTCCACGTCAGACATGGTTTGCATAGCAAGATGCTGAATTTCTTTTCTTTCCAATTAGTTGGGAAGTGGAGTAACTATGAGAATGCTGTTAGAATGGCAAGTACAGGGAAAGCCAAGATACGTGGTGCCTCAAAGGTGTGGAAGAAGGGACGTCAGTGTCTGTGTAAGTCCAAGAGGATAGTTCCCTTTTGGGATCTGGCAGCATCCAGTAGCGACTGTGTTGTTTATGCTGCTATCGAGGGATAACGTAAGCCTTGTCTTAAGGCGATAGGAATGTGCCAGTCATTCATTTCGTTGATCTCTTCTTTAATCAAAGGACACTGACACAAATAATACAGGAAAAATACTGTTCAACCTGATAGAAATGGCTGAAAAATTCCTTCACCATCCTTGAAACAAATTTGCATTGTATTTCTTTTGTCTCTAAAATAATACTACCCAACATCTATAGCAGATTATTCATAAACCGGGATCACCAGCCCGTCTGTTCAAAGACTGTTTTTCTTCTTACTGCATATTTATGTTTATATTTATTTTTAACTTACTCAAGGGTAGAACATTTGTCGCTAACGTTGGTAGCAAAAGATCATTTGATCTATCATTTGATCTATCATTGGTCTATATTCAGTCCTTGAATTTTTTCTGTGCTGTTTAAGTATTTCACAGCAATATTCGTACGAAGTCTTTCAATGTCTATAAATGTTTGAGCTGTTGTGATTCATCAAGCATTCAATTTCTCTTCCCTATTTTTCTATTTTTTCC